>NC_024802.2:18274729-18533854 GCF_000309985.2 Brassica rapa | reverse complement strand
TTTCTTAAAAACTTCTATTTAGGAAAGTTTTCAGTTTTTTGAGAAATATTGTAGATTGGGTTTTGTGATTTGAAATTAGGATAACAAGAATATTTGTGGATAGATGAGTATTCTTTAGATTTTTCATCAATATGTTGTATTTTAAAATAATTTTCTTAAAAACTTCTATTTTAGGAAAGTTTTCAGTTTTTGCGAAAATAGTAGATTTTGGTTTGTGATTTAGGAAATTAGGATAAAACAAGAGTATTTGTGGATAGATGAGTATTCTTTAAGAATTTTTCATCAATATGTTGTATTTTAAAATAATTTTCTTAGAAACTTCTATTTTAGGAAAGTTTTCAGTTTTTTTGAGAATATTGTAGAGTTGGGTTTTGTGATTTAGAAATTAGGATAACAAGAATATTGTGGATAGATGAGTGTTTCTTAAGAATTTTTCATCAATATGTTGTATTTAAAAAATTTCTTAAAAACTTTATTTTAGGAAAGTTTTCAGTTTTTTGCGAAATATAGTAGAGTTGGTTTTGTGATTTAGAAATTAGGATAACAAGAATATTTGTGATAGATGAGTATTCTTTAGAATTTTTCATCAATATGTTGTATTTTAAAATAATTTTCTTAAAAACTTCTTTTAGGAAAGTTTTCATTTTTTTGAGAAATATTGTAGATTTGGGTTTTGTGATTTTGAAATTAGGATAACAAATATTTGTGGATAGATGAGTATTCTTTAAGAATTTTTCATCAATATGTTGTATTTTAAATAATTTCTTAGAAACTTCTATTTTAGGAAAGTTTTCATTTTTTGAGAAATATTGTAGATTTGGTTTTGTGATTTAGAAATTAGGATAACAAGAATATTTGTGGATAGATGAGTATTTTTAAGAATTTTTCATCAATATGTTGTATTTTAAAATAATTTTCTTAAAAACTTCTATTTTAGGAAAGTTTTCATTTTTTTGAGAAATATTGTAGATTTGGGTTTTGTGATTTTGAAATTAGGATAACAAGATATTGTGGATAGATGAGTATTCTTTAAGAATTTTTCATCAATATGTTGTATTTTAAAATAATTTTCTTAAAAACTTCTATTTTAGGAAAGTTTTCAGTTTTTTGCGAAAATATTGTAGAGGTTGGTTTTGTGATTTAGAAATTAGGATAACAAGAATATTTGTGGATAGATGAGTATTCTTTAAGAATTTTTCATCAATATGTTGTATTTTAAAATAATTTTCTTAGAAACTTCTATTTTAGGAAAGTTTTCAGTTTTTTTGCGAAATATTGTAGAGGTTGGTTTTGTGATTTAGAAATTAGGATAACAAGAATATTTGTGGATAGATGAGTATTCTTTTAGAATTTTTCATCAATATGTTGTATTTTAAAATAATTTTCTTAAAAACTTCTATTTTAGGAAAGTTTTCATTTTTTTGAGAAATATTGTAGATTTGGGTTTTGTGATTTTGAAATTAGGATAACAAGAATATTTGTGGATAGATGAGTATTCTTTAAGAATTTTTCATCAATATGTTGTATTTTAAAATAATTTTCTTAGAAACTTCTATTTTAGGAAAGTTTTCAGTTTTTTGAGAAATATTGTAGATTGGGTTTTGTGATTTAGAAATTAGGATAACAAGAATATTGTGGATAGATGAGTATTCTTTTAGAATTTTTCATCAATATGTTGTATTTTAAAATAATTTTCTTAAAACTTCTATTTTAGGAAAGTTTTCATTTTTTTGAGAAATATTGTAGATTTGGGTTTTGTGATTTTGAAATTAGGATAACAAGAATATTTGTGGATAGATGAGTATTCTTTAAGAATTTTCATCAATATGTTGTATTTAAAATAATTTTCTTAAACTTCTATTTTAGGAAAGTTTTCATTTTTTTGAGAAATATTGTAGAGTTGGTTTTGTGATTTAGAAATTAGGATAACAAGAATATTTGTGGATAGATGAGTATTTTTTAAAATTTTCATCAATATGTTGTATTTTAAAATAATTTTCTTAAAAACTTCTATTTTAGGAAAGTTTTCATTTTTTGAGAAATATTGTAGATTTGGGTTTTGTGATTTTGAAATTAGGATAACAAGAATATTTGTGGATAGATGAGTATTCTTTAGATTTTTTCATCAATATGTTGTATTTTAAAATAATTTTCTTAAACTTCTATTTTAGGAAAGTTTTCAGTTTTTTGAGAAATATTGTAGAGTTGGGTTTTGTGATTTAGAAATTAGGATAACAAGAATATTTGTGGATAGATGAGTATTCTTTAGGATTTTTCATCAATATGTTGTATTTTAAAATAATTTTCTTAAAAACTTCTAATTTAGGAAAGTTTTCAGTTTTTTTGAGAAATATTGTAGAGTTGGGTTTTGTGATTTAGAAATTAGGATAACAAGAATATTTGTGGATAGATGAGTGTTCTTTAAGAATTTTTCATCAATATGTTGTATTTTAAAATAATTTTCTTAAAAACTTCTATTTTAGGAAAGTTTTCAGTTTTTTTGAGAAATATTGTAGAGTTGGGTTTTGTGATTTAGAAATTAGGATAACAAGAATATTTGTGGATAGATGAGTATTCTTTAAGAATTTTTCATCAATATGTTGTATTTTAAAATAATTTTCTTAGAAACTTTTATTTTAGGAAAGTTTCATTTTTTGAGAAATATTGTAGATTTGGGTTTGTGATTTTGAAATTAGGATAACAAGAATATTGTGGATAGATGAGTATTCTTTTAGAATTTTTCATCAATATGTTGTATTTTAAAATAATTTTCTTAAAAACTTTATTTTAGGAAAGTTTTCATTTTTTTGAGAAATATTGTAGATTTGGGTTTTGTGATTTTGAAAAGGATAACAAGAATATTTGTGGATAGATGATATTCTTTAAGAATTTTTCATCAATATGTTGCATTTTAAAATAATTTTCTTAAAAACTTCTATTTTAGGAAAGTTTTCAGTTTTTTTGCGAAATATTGTAGAGGTTGGTTTTGTGATTTAGAAATTAGGATAACAAGAATATTTGTGGATAGATGAGTATTTTTTAAGAATTTTTCATCAATATGTTGTATTTTAAAATAATTTTCTTAAAAACTTCTATTTTAGGAAAGTTTTCAGTTTTTTTGAGAAATATTGTAGATTTGGGTTTTGTGATTTTGAAATTAGGATAACAAGAATATTTGTGGATAGATGAGTATTCTTTTAGATTTTTTCATCAATATGTTGTATTTTAAAATAATTTTCTTAAAAACTTCTATTTTAGGAAAGTTTTCATTTTTTGAGAAATATTGTAGATTTGGGTTTTGTGATTTAGAAATTAGGATAACAAGAATATTTGTGGATAGATGAGTATTCTTTAAGAATTTTTCATCAATATGTTGTATTTTAAAATAATTTTCTTAGAAACTTCTATTTTAGGAAAGTTTTCAGTTTTTTTGAGAAATATTGTAGAGTTGGGTTTTGTGATTTAGAAATTAGGATAACAAGAATATTTGTGGATAGATGAGTGTTCTTTAAGAATTTTTCATCAAAATGTTGTATTTTAAAATAATTTTCTTAAAAACTTCTATTTTAGGAAAGTTTTCAGTTTTTTTGAGAAATATTGTAGATTTGGGTTTTGTGATTTTGAAATTAGGATAACAAGAATATTTGTGGATAGATGAGTATTCTTTTAGATTTTTTCATCAATATGTTGTATTTTAAAATAATTTTCTTAAAAACTTCTATTTTAGGAAAGTTTTCAGTTTTTTTGCGAAATATAGTAGAGTTGGGTTTTGTGATTTAGAAATTAGGATAACAAGAGTATTTGTGGATAGATGAGTATTCTTTAAGAATTTTTCATCAATATGTTGAATTTTAAAATAATTTTCTTAGAAACTTCTATTTTAGGAAAGTTTTCAGTTTTTTTGAGAAATATTGTAGAGTTGGGTTTTGTGATTTAGAAATTAGGATAACAAGAATATTTGTGGATAGATGAGTGTTCTTTAAGAATTTTTCATCAATATGTTGTATTTTAAAATAATTTTCTTAAAAACTTCTATTTTAGGAAAGTTTTCAGTTTTTTTGCGAAATATAGTAGAGTTGGGTTTTGTGATTTAGAAATTAGGATAACAAGAATATTTGTGGATAGATGAGTATTCTTTTAGAATTTTTCATCAATATGTTGTATTTTAAAATAATTTTCTTAAAAACTTCTATTTTAGGAAAGTTTTCATTTTTTTGAGAAATATTGTAGATTTGGGTTTTGTGATTTTGAAATTAGGATAACAAGAATATTTGTGGATAGATGAGTATTTTTTAAAAAATTTTCATCAATACGTTGTATTTTATAATAATATTCTTAAAAACTTCTATTTTAGGAAAGTTTTCATTTTTTTCATCAATATGTTACATAGTGTGAACACATTTATGTATGTAATGTTGACACATTTATGTATATAATGTGGATACATTAGCATACTTATTATCAAATAATTGTGAGGATATCACATATCTATTATTGTGTAAATGCATTTATTACAATGTTTCTTTTTTAATATATAAGGGATTAGGGGTGGGCGTTCGGGTACCCGTTCGGGTTCGGGTCGGGTATTTCGGATTTTCGGGTATTTCGGTATAGAGGTGTAGAACCCGTTCGGGTATTTCTGTACTTCGGGTCGGGTTCGGGTATTTTTAGTTCGGATTCGGTTATTTCGGATCGGGTTCGGATATTTAGATTTTGAAAAAAAAAATTAAAATTTTTATTTCTCAAGTTTCTTGTATTTAAAAATATAACTTTCAGTTAACTTTTTTTTTAATAGATTGAATGGTTAATAGATTCGGACATAACATTTTAAAACTAAAAAGGCATTAATTTAGTTTTTTTTTTTTAATTTTGGATGTAACTTTTTGTTAATTTTTGAAATAAAAAACTTGACATACATTTTAAGTGAGTAGTAAATAATTTTTTCCGTAATTGTATGTATATCATATGAACTTAAAGTATGTGTAGTATCAATATAAATATTTTATATAAAATGAGAGATGTAAACTAAAAATATAAGGTTAATTGTAAATATGTTCGGTTATCTTCGGATATCCATTCGGGTTCGGGTATTATCCGTTCGGGTTCGGGTATCCAATCTCTCCTTATTCAATACCCGTTCGGGTATTTTGCTACTTCGGTTCGGATTTCGGTTCGGGTTTTTTGGATCGGGTTCGGGTGCCACTTCGGATTTCGGGTAAAGTGCCCACCCCTATAAGGGATTAACTTTAAAACCGGATTGGTTTGACTCACCTCTTTACGTTTCAAAATTGAGGTCGACTATCAAATAGAGAAAAGAAAAAGAAAATAAAAGTTATTAGCCGGTTCAATCGTCCGGTATTTTCCACAAACTTAGCAAAAACCTAATTTCCGTTCACAGTAGAAGAAGAACACAAGCCTTACCGTTTCCTGTTCTGTCCCAAATCGAAACTCGAACCAAACGAACTCTGTCAAAAGACTCAAAAATAGGTGAAAATTGTCTGATCAATGGCGCAAGGAGAACTCAAGAGCTCCGTGCTAAACAGGAAACGAAACCCTAAATCACCCGTTGCTTCTCGCTCAAGGTTAGTATCTACTCTACTCTCTAGAGTAATTTACAATGATCCCCAGAACAAAAAGTAACGATTTTCACTCTGAACTTATCACACAGCAAGAGGCAGAAGATAGCAGAACATAGAAAGTCTCTTCCTATAGCTTCAGGTCCAAGTTTTATTTCACCTACCCTAATTCACACTTGTCTCATGTCCGTGGAGAGACTAACTGATTGTATTTTTTTTTTAATTAACAGAGGAGGAACGTCTTATTGAGGCGGTTCAAAAGAATGATATTCTGATTATTGTTGGTGAAACCGGTAGTGGGAAGACTACTCGTAAGTTGTTAACTCTCAATTACTTTCTAATCCAAGTTGTTTGGACTTTGGACTTGATCATATGTTTTTTTTTTTTTTTTTGACAGAGCTGCCTCAGTTCCTGTTCAATGCTGGTTTCTGTCGGGAAGGAAAGATGGTAGGGATAACACAGCCGAGGCGTATCGCTGCCTTGACCATTGCCAAAAGGGTAGCTGAGGAATGTGATGTTCGGTTAGGACAAAAGGTTGGCTACTCCGTTAGGTTTGACGATACTACTTCTAGCTCCACGAGGTTAAAATACATGACTGATGGTTTCTTGCTGAGGTAAAACTAAAAAAACCACAAGTTAGAAAACTTTATGCTGTGAGGCCTTGGTCTCTTCTCATCATTTTTTTTTTTTGGCAGAGAGGCGTTGGTGGATCGGCTTCTTTCTAGATATTCAGTCATTATTATCGATGAAGCTCACGAGAGGACTGTTCATACTGATGTTCTCCTAGCCTTGCTTAAAAAGGTGCAACGGGAGAGAAGTGAGATTGGTGGTGGTGTGTTGAGAGGGTGTCAAGGCAGAAAAGTATCTCCGTTAAAGCTGATAATCATGTCCGCGAGTTTGGACGCACGTGTTTTCTGTGACTACTACGGCGGTGCCAAAGATTTTCGTGTGGAAGGGAGACAGTTTGATGTGGACATTTTTTACACTGTTCATCCCGAGACTGATTATGTAGATGCAGCTTTGAATACTATATTTCAGGTTAATTGATCTTGTTTACCCTATCATCTTTTAGGGAATAAGTAAATCTAATTTTTTACATTTTTTATTTTTTTTTAAAAGATACATTCGGAGGAGGAAGAAGGTGATATACTTGTTTTCCTCACTGGACAAGAGGAGATTGAATCTGTTGAGAGACTAGTCCAAGAAAAACTTAAGCATTTACCTGAAGACGAGAGGAAGCTGCTGCCACTTGCTATCTTTTCTGCTCTTCCATCAGAGCAGCAGATGAGAGTTTTCGCCCCTGCGCCTATTGGTTTCCGTAAGGTTAGTAAAGTTGAGTAACATTTTTTGGTTGAGACATTTGATGATATACTAATCCAGTTTTGTAAAATTTGTAGGTGGTTTTGGCCACAAATATAGCGGAGACATCGATTACAATTCCTGGAATAAGATATGTGGTAGACTCTGGGGTTGTTAAGGCACGAACCTATGATCCGAACAAAGGAATGGAGACGCTTGATGTTGTTCCAGTATCAAAAGCACAGGCCATTCAACGAAGGTACCATGTTTTGTATTCATTTATATTTTACATTCAATGTGGGTTTATATGTTTTTTTTTTCTTTTGGATTATATTTTAGTGGGCGCGCAGGACGTGACGGTTATGGGAAAAGTTTCCATCTTTATCCTGAGAGGGATTTTTGGAAACTGGAGGATTCAACCAAACCAGAGATCAAGAGATGCAATCTCTCTAATGTCATTTTGCAGCTCAAGGCTCTGGGGATTGATGATATTCTTGGATTTGATTTTATTGATAAACCTTCAAGGTAGTTCCTGTTGTTATTGTTGTTGAAAAAAATTGATTTGTAGTCTTGAGTCCTGACACATGGCTGAGGTATATATTCTCTTATTGCTTTGTTGAAAAAAAAACAGGAGCGCCATTGTAAAAGCATTGGCGGAGTTGCACTTGCTTGGTGCCTTGACTGATGATTGCAAACTAGCAAAACCCGCTGGGGAACAAATGGCACGGCTCCCACTAGAGCCTGTTTACTCCAGAGCTCTGATTTTAGCCAATCAGTTCAATTGTCTTGAGGAAATGTTAATCATTGTTGCAATGCTTTCTGTGGAATCCATATTTTATGATCCTCGTCAGAAGAGAGAAGAGGTGAGAGAGATTGTCATTTTTTTTCTTTATATATACAGTTCATGAAAGCAGCTGTTTTTTATTTATCTTTGGTCAGGCAAGAACTTCAAGAAACCACTTTGTTAGCGTTGAAGGGGATCATCTAACTTATCTCAGTGTCTATCGAGAGTTGGATGAGTTCTTGGAGGAGAGAAAGGCGGAAAAAAGTGAAGCGAAAGTTGAGAAAATTATGAGAAAGTGGTGTAAGGTCAACTTCGTGAATAGTCGTTCCTTGAAACATGCTCGTGACATTTATAGGTTTGTCTTGTCTTCTTTTTGAGATTTCTTTTCACATGATTGTGGTTCAGTCTTGTGATCAATTTTGAATATGCTTGTTGTGCAGACAAATTCGTGGAAACGTTGAACAGATGGGTTTTAATGTGTCTTCATGCGGAAACGACATGCTTGAGTACCGTAGATGTATTGCTGCGTCGTTTTTCCTTAAAGCAGCACAGAGACAGATGGATGGTACATACAGGGCTTTGGAAAGTGGTGAGATTGTGCACATCCACCCAAGTTCTGTTTTATTCCGTTCCAAACCTGAGTGTGTTATCTTCGACGAGCTTATGCAAACCAGCCAGAAGTACATCAACAACCTGACAAGAATTGATCCTTTATGGTTGGCTGAGTTGGCTCCTCATCATTACAAAACAGAAGAGTGACTTAACGCTTCTTTTAAAACACAACTAGTGTTCCTAGAGATTAATTTTGCAGACTAAATAAATTTTACAATAAACACAACCAGCTTTCTCTGATGTAAATTTTACAATAAACACAACCAGCTTTTTCTCGTATCTTTCTTCTTCTCTTTTTGTTCAAACCATCACGTTATAGTCACAAAGTGTTAAAAAAAAAAAAGATTAGTGATTATATTCTATTTTTGTTTATTAAACAAGAGTTATTGTTGTTTTTGGTGGTATACAACCTTCAAAACTCAAAAGGGCTATATATTCTCTTTGTGCTTCATCAAAGTGAATGATTGAAAATTTACAGAACTGGAAACCCATTTACTCTGTTTTGTGTAAAGCAAAAAGAGGACCACTATGAAAACAAGGAAGCAAAGAGTACATCTTGTTATACTGATGGTAGAAAGTTAATTCTATCAATATCACCATTTTTCTTCAACCACACCATGCTGACCATCCTACCTCCTCTACGTTCTTGACGCATGACTGTATCTGTCCATTGTCTAATATAATAATGAGTCTTATTGCCTGCATGTAATGTTTTCGTCAATGGGACAACCACTCCTGAAGTTAGTTCTATTAGAAAATAGAAACATAAGGTGTATAGTTGGAAAAGAGTCTAGACCAATGACTGCCAAGAAACAAAACTCTTTCTCTGAAATTAAAAACAATTTTAGAAATGCTGAAGATATAAGGCCAGGTCATGAGTTGATGAAGGTGAATAACAACGTATACACCAATGTGTTTACCTTATAATATATAATGCTCGAAGGATGTGCCCTCCATGTTTCTCCATTATATACGTCTCCATCTTGGCCACCAAATTTGTTTACATAAATCATTCATAATTAAATGTAAGGTTATAGAATCGTCTAAGTTATTCTCGTTATTATATGTCAAAAATAAAAATTATTTAACTTTTGAGACAACTATTCTCAGAATGTTTCCTTAATACCAAGTCAAATTAGTCAAATATTTAATAGTTTGAGTACCCAGCAACCTCAAAGTCTAATGCAAAGACCTTTTTGACGACGTGAAGGTCTCAACTGTTACATTTCTCCAACAGAGGCAAGCACGAACAAACATTAGAACATGTAGTCATGCATCTATAAACATTCTTTTGTCCTTTTGAGGAGAAACTAACGCAGAAAATTCAGAAAAAATGGGGAACTCGTTCACATGCATCTCACACGAGGAAGAACAACGTCCCAAAAAATCCTCGGCCGGCCGTGGCAAAGGAGGAGGAAGTAATACCAGAAAATACATGCGTCGCCTATCGCTCTCCTGCTCCGGCTCATCCTCCACTTCGTCTTCCAGGAAAGGTGTAATCAAACCAAAAAAGAAGATAAGAGAGAGACATCATCAAGATCATCATGGACACGATAAAAACTCTCATATTATTCAGGAGCAAACTTTGGCAGCCACTAATCTCCTCTTCAACCAAACCCCTCGTAACAGCAACTATGTTGTTCCTCCTAATTTCAGACAGTCCACCAGTTCAAGCGGCGGCTCAGGACCTGTCTCAGCCGTCCAGAGTCCCAAGAAATCGACTTGTGGATTCGTAAGAACCTCTAGCTCTAGGCGAAAGTCTAGTGTCAATCCAGTGATCAAGCCTAACCAGGTCCCAGACAAGGCAAGCCTTTTATTTAATAGAGAACTAATGAATATATGCTTATTTTGAGGTGTATGTGTTTGCGTTTTGCGTTTACGCAGAAGCTTATTCGTTTACATTGAAAATTATCATAGATATTCGTATTTTTTTAATTAGAATAAGCCACTACTTTTAGCATTTTAAATGAAATCATTCTGTAATTATACAAAATTGCAAACAAATTGAGAAAAAAGTTTCTTCTTTTAGGTTTAAATTTTACATTTGTTTTTTTTTTTGTATTTTACATTGTCGTAAACATTATTTATCATTTAAAAAAATAAGATGCAAACACACAAAAAGGGCATTTGAACAATAGTAGCTTATCAAGTTGACAAAAAAAAACAATAGTAGCTTATCTATGTCTTGTGACATTGTGAGTGATATGTGTGTATCTGTAACAGGAGCTGAAGAAGGTGGAAGTTTCAGAGACGAAGAGGTTTGTGCTAGTTCATGGTGGAGGATTTGGGGCTTGGTGTTGGTACAGAACCATAACTCTCTTAGAGAAACATGGTTTCCAAGTAGATGCTGTTGACTTGACCGGTTCAGGTATTAGCTCTACTGACACCAATACCATCACAAGCCTCGCTCATTACTCCAAGCCTCTCCTCCACTTTCTGGAATCCCTCAAACCCAACGAGAAGGTTCGACTTAGTCTTTGACCATTTGTGATGAAATTAAGACAATTTATAATGTTTTAAGACCATAATTAATTACAGGTAATTTTGGTGGGGCATGATTTTGGAGGGGCTTGTATGTCTTATGCGATGGAAATATTTCCTACTAAAATCTCCAAAGCTGTTTATATCTCTGCTGTTATGTTGGCCAATGGTCAAAGCACTCTCGATCTTTTTAATCAACCGGTACCTTTTTTATTTATTAGATCTTCTGCTAGTTACATTAATTTATTATTTTATTACAAATTATAAAATATATTACATTGATGATTTTACTAATCGACAACTAAAACTTTTAATGAATATATACACGTCCAAAATATTACATCGATGATTTTACAAACCGACAATGCAAATCTTTAGGTGAATAATTCTTTTTCAGCTGGGATCAAATGATCTGATACAACAAGCTCATATATTTCTGTACGCCAACGGCAAAAAGAACCCTCCAACTGCCGTTGACTACGACAGATCTTTGCTTAGAGATTTTATCTTTCATAAGAGCCCACCAAAGGTAAATCTAAACCGAGCCGTTACAGTCCGGTTTGATTACTGAATTTACCTGGATTTTTGGTATAGGACCTCGCATTGTCATCGGTATCCATTAGACCGTTTCCGTTCGCGCCGGTTGTTGAAAAACTTCACGTGTCGGAGAAAAACTACGGCTCTACTCGACGGTTCTACATAACAACCATGGAGGATTGTGCAATACCAGTTCCTCTTCAGGAGGCGATGATCAAATTGAACCCACCTGAACAAGTTTTCCAGCTCAAAGGAGCCGATCATGCACCGTTCTTTTCTCGGCCTCAGTCCTTGAACCGAATCCTCGTCGAGATAGCTAAACTACCGTTTAAAAAATCATCGTGATATGTTTGATGGATTGGGTATTATTCCAAACCGGATAACAAAAACTAAACCAAACCGGTTATAGGATTTGTTTTTGAGAGTTGGACCGAGCAGTGAGCAGAACATTATCTGGTCTTGGTCTGAATATCGTATGTTATTTGTTGATTTATTTTGATACTACATTTTAATAAAAAGAATATTTCTAGTAATCACAAAAACTATGCCATATTAATAATTCCTTATGTCGAGGAAATGAATATCCCGTTTAGGTTTTTCCTACTTCTATAGCCTCTTTAATCTCCTTTTGTTTCATATGCATTCTAGATCTTTTGTATAATCATATGGCTGATGTTCGTATGCTCACCCAGGTGATCCATCTGGGTGAAAATACAAATCGATGTTCGCTTTGTACATTATAGTGCTACATCCAAATGGATCATCCACCTGAATTTTTAAAAACTCATTTCAAATTCTCACCTAAATGAAGGTGAATCTTGATGGTGCATCTCGACACAGATGCATATAGTTCAGTCCAAAATGATAAATAACAAAAATGACATTTTAAATCAAAATATTATTTTTAAACCGTAAATTCTATTTTTTTGCAAATACATTTTTCTGCTAGAACCGAAAAATACATTTACCCCCAAAAACTAAAAAACACACTTTCCCGCCAAAATCGTAAAATGCGTTTTTCCTCAAAACATATAAAACGCATTTTCCCGCCAACACCAAAATAATGCATTTTTTCGCCAAAACTCAAAAACACATATTCCCGACAACCCCTCCCCCCCCCAAGCACTTTCCAGCCAAAACCGCAAAAAGTATTTTTCCGCGAAAACTGAAAGACGCAATTTCTCGCCAAAACCGGAAAAAACGCATTTTCCCGCCAAAATTGAAAAACGCATTTTTTCGCCAAAACCGGAAAAGTGCATTTTTCCACCAAACCCGAAAAACGTGTTTTTTCCGCCAAAACAAAACAAATGTATTTTCCCACCAAAACTGAAAAACACATTTTTCTGCCAAAATCGGAAAACGTTTTTCCTGCCAAAACCGGAAAACCGCATTTTTCCGCCAAAACCGGGAAAACGTATTTTCCTGCCAAAACCGAGAAAATATATTTTCCCACCAAAACCGGAAAACACATTTTTCCATCGAAACCGCAAAAATATTTTCCGCAAAAAACGCAAAAAAAAAACGCATTTCCCGTCAAAAACGGAAAAATTCACATTTCCCGCTAAAACTACAAAATGCATTTTCCCGCAATATCGCGAAAAAAAAAACTTTTATTGTCAAACCCGCAAAACACACTTTTTCGTTAAAAACACATTTTCCGCCAAAACCCCAAAACGTACTTTTTCCGCCAAAACCGCAAAAACGTATTTTCCGCAAAACTCATAAAAACGTATTTTCCGCCAAAACTATAAAAATATTTTTTTTCGCTGAAAGATAAAAAAAATATATTTTAGTCATTTTATTAACAAGTCCACGGTCCACTTGAAAGTAGATGCAAGTTAAAAAAAATGAACATAGCTGCATTCAGATGATTCATCTGGATGCATGGACGAAATGAGGAAACAAACAACACCCAAACGAAGCATATGGATAAGACATCTAGATAGACCATTTGGACGCATCTTCTAGATGTACAAACGAACGGGGCGTATCTTTCTCCGATATACAATCGAAATCGCTCGTTGCACACGGTTGGTCTATGAGAAATGCAACTTGTTAGACACGATATATATATTACCCAAATCTTTAGTGTCGTTACCATCTTTTTTTGTTCTTATGGTACAAAAAGTTTGATCATATTTCTTATCCTCAAGACTTTTATTACATTCTGGATCTGCCTCTCGTACAATAGACTCACTATCATAATTTGCAACTTGACTCCACGGAGCTGTCCACGAATTATGTAATGCTAAATGTAATAGCCAGAGTCTGATAGTCACGCGTTAATCTATACTCTGCTTGGTGATTTTCTTTACATTTTAATTTCTGTCTAGATTTTAGTAATACCAAAAAAAACTCAAAAGTATGAAAAAATGACCCCAGTTAGTTAAAAAAATATGATCCGAGTTGAGCAGTTGCAATTTTTTCTATACATACAAGATACATAATGGACAAAGGAGAGTACTCATATGTAAGAAAGATGTCGATAGTGGAGATCAGCGGATGCTGTCGCCAAGAGCACGAGATTTAGATTCTTTTAGTTTCGCTCTAAATTTTCTCTTTAGATACTGTTTAACTGATTTCATCTCCATATATGTATTGTTATAGATAAATGAAAAACCTACAATATTGTTATTCTCTCGTATCTCATTCGATCCTTCATTCCGCTATAAGTCAGCATACCACATGCGTAAATTGTGTCATATAAGTTATATTTTGGGTCTGTGATAATACATATGTATATATAAATATTGATAACAGTCTCCCGAAGTTGATATAAAATGATATGTTCATTAATTACCAGAACTGATAATCAATTTTCTTCTAATGTTTCCAAAAATATAACGTGAATAATATCTATTGACTCAACATAATACACAATTGTCAATTGGTGTTCAAGTCTGCCAAGAAACATCTATACGTACTTCACTACTGTTACCGCCGAGCAATTAAAAACTCTATAAGTACTTATTTACATTTACAGAAAAAAAAACTCCGCCGTCAATGCAAAGCGAAGGTGACACTTGGGATAGCGCCATGGTCCGTGCTTATTTCACTTGTCTAGCTATCCCATTTTCTCGTCACTAGACGTCGATATAACCCAACTACTGTACTTTTAATTTTAGTTGTGTTCACTATTGTAATTTGTAAATAATACAGTGCGAGAAATGAATAGACTCGCATTAGCCAATGGAAGTCCAGTCAGACCAATGAGAAGTCGACAGCAAAACCTAGTAAGCTACTCCTGTTTTATCCTTGTCCAAAACCAGCTTTAGGTTTCCCTGAAACCGCTCATACCAAAATATCTTCTCCTTAAATAAAGAAAGACTCTTTCACATTGTTATTTTCATCAGAAGGGAAAGAAGAAAAACTTTCCTAATTAGATCGAGCTCGTCGTTATCTCTCTATTATATTTCTTACTGGGGCTTGTTTGGTTGCTTCTCTTTTTGGACTTCTTTTATATAATTTATATATTCTACGAGAAATGGGAAGGGGTAGGGTTGAAATGAAAAGGATAGAGAACAAGATCAATAGACAAGTGACATTTTCGAAAAGAAGAGCTGGTCTTTTGAAGAAAGCCCATGAGATCTCGATTCTTTGTGATGCTGAGGTTTCCCTTATTGTCTTCTCCCATAAGGGGAAACTGTTCGAGTACTCGTCTGAATCTTGGTAACTGCATAATTCCCCTTTTAATTGTTTTAGTGTGCCTTTGTTTGCCCTAATAAATAGTTTTTGTTCTCCTTTAGGCCTTTTCTTGGTGTCTTCTTATGTTTTATGAAAATTCTCACAAATTTTGTAGTTAATTACTTGGATCTACGAATTGATTTTACCAAAGTTAAACCATTATAGCATAATTGCTTATATCAGAAAAAAAAACAGAAAAAATAGGGCATAATAAGGTGTTACGTGAAGTGAACCCTAGATCAAGATCTACTTCTACTGGTCGCGACATGGATTTACAAGAAATCGTCACTGTATATCTTCTTTAATTTAAATATGTATAGACCTTTTTGTTTCAAATAGAGAGTTGAGTAATTTAATCATAGAAAGAATAAACGTTATGTTGATCTAGGCTAGAGTGATTTTTGCCTTAAAATTTTGAAAAGCTATCCTTATGCTTAAATATCTTTCAGCAGCATAGTAGTATGAAAGAAAATCTTTCAATATCGTTGTATAAAGGTTGTATAATTTTCGTGTTTTTTTTTTTTGCAAATGGTTTATATAGAGAAATTAGAGCTACGGAAGTGACATCTAGGTATAGGGGGCCTTTGACCTCTGGGGATCAATGTAAAAGAGATCATTCTATTTTCTATCAGCTTCTCAGTCTACCGATGGTCAAAACTTAACTTCAACAACTGTTTTTCGTTTCAGAAAAGGACAAACTATTATATGTTTATTATGTTATGTCGTTTCATACATAAATATCTAATAACAAATTTATTTTCAAAAACATATAACAAAACTTTACTGAAGAATTGGAAACTCAAAACTGGGACATATAGGACGCTGCACGTCTAGAGGTGTGGGGCTAGTGATTCAACTGGTTTTTAATGTAGAGAAACTGTAGATGTAAGATTGTTTCTAGGGTTAAGGCACAAAACCAGGGATTATCTCTTTTCCGTAATAAAAGTTAATGTTTAGATGCATCGCTAATTAATTAGGTAAACTAGATGATATAATGTGTGTGTATTGGATATTTTGGGTTAATAGTTACATCTTAGACAAATGTGTGGCCTTCTGATAAGCTGAGAAAATATTTGGGTGCAAACTATTAGTCGTAATTAATTATATCTAGAAATGCGCATATACTAATTTAATACGGCAACTTTTTGGGTGAATGAATCTACACTAATCCTAAGCCTAATGATAGCATGGAGAAGGTACTAGAACGCTACGAGAGGTACTCTTACGCCGAGAAACAGCTAAAAGCTCCAGACTCCCACGTCAATGTATGTTTAATGATCTCCAAGACTCTATCAAACATATATTTGTGTACTATATCTTGAATGTGTTTTCTTAATTAACATAATTGATGCACTGTTTACATAATGAAAATTAATTGTGTAGGCACAAACGAACTGGTCAATGGAATATAGCAGGCTTAAGGCTAAGATTGAGCTTTTGGAGAGGAACCAAAGGTACTTATAGAATTTAGGAATTAACATGTGTAAATATTAGTTTATTGTATTAGTTTTTTTGGTAAAATTATTGTATTAGTTAAGCCTGGGAATTAACAAAAAAGATGGTGGTATGGATTAATCGTAGGCATTATCTGGGAGAAGATTTAGAATCAATCAGCATAAAGGAGCTACAGAATCTGGAGCAGCAGCTTGACACTTCTCTTAAACATATTCGCTCCAGAAAAGTAAGTAAATAAGCACATACAAACGCAATCTTATCTTTAAGTTTATGAAGCTATATATGCCTAATTTTTATATAGAGTTTGTCTCATATGAATGAATACAATTTGGACTCAATTGTATGCAGAATCAACTAATGCACGAGTCCCTCAACCACCTCCAAAGAAAGGTACGTTAAAACCATTTCATCTCTCAAGTCGTACGTGTGTATGTGTGACTTATGTTACCGTTTAAATCTTTCAGTTATGTTACAAAAAAAAAATCTTTCAGTTAAATACAAAACATATGGTTTTTACACATGTTAGACTATTTCGGTGAAGAAAGCATTGTAAATGTAAAGAAAGGGTTTTTTATTGAATAAAATTTAACATTCATTTAAAAAAAACATATGGTTCATATATATTCGGTTTATATGATTATATCTATATTTATAAAGGTTAATATTTCTTAATATATTAGTGTTTAATTATATGTGTATATAGATATAGATGTAGAAGGAACCTCTAGAGCGATCCCTGAGAATTGTTTCATTTTGTAAAATTGACAGGAGAAAGAAATACTTGAGGAAAACAGCATGCTTACCAAACAGGTAATCATTATACGTTGCATTTTTACTGTTTCACAACTGTTTTACTATTTAAATTCCACTGTTCTACTCCACTTCAACCTCTACATTATACTACCATTGCTCAACTTTCGGCACCAACTCTTTAAAAAAAAAGGAAGAATTAGTTGTTTCATTTGATTGGTATAATCATGAGCATATGTGCACACATGTAGGTGGGCTTTATCCGTTTAGTATTAAGGTTGTCTCCTAGAATTGAACTTGAATTGTCTTCTCGTAATCATGGTCTATATATAAACACGCTGCACATATAGGCCAGTAGGTTTATTTGAGCAAGTACATCATTTTCCTTGAGTTTTATTAAGAAAGAGCATTATGAAAATATGTACCTAGTCTCGTAGTTTGTTTGAAAATAACATACTACAAGAAAAATTATGTAACAATACTAAGGAGTTTCTAGTCTATTCCTTTGATGTTTCATAGGCTTGAGATTATCTATTTCATGAAACTTGTTCCATGCTAACTTTTCCAAACTATAAGACTTTTGTCTTATCTTGTAATAGTTATGTTTTTTAAATTGAAAGCCTTTAGTCAAAAAAAAATATACTAAGGAGTAATTCCTTGATAATTGCAACTAATACTTAATCAAAATGGAAACTAATATAATTACTATGTATTTGGTGCTATATATATATTATATATATAATATTACATACATGCTTGCGCTTACTTTAATACCGTGCCAACATTGATTGTGATTCGATCGATACATAAATTTAGTTGATCATATCGTTTATTGGTAGATAAAGGAGAGGGAGAGTATCCTAAGGACACATCAAAACCAATCAGAGCAGCAAAACCGCAGCCACCATGTAGCTCCTCAGCCGCAGCCGCAGTTAAATCCTTACATGATCTCTCATCAGGCATCTCCTTTCCTAAATATGGGGTAACGGTAGTGTTTCATTTTTATCTTGGTATACATATAGATCCGACTCTTGGTGTTAGTAATTCAGTGTAGGCGATGATGCTGTATGTATGTATGTTCATATTTAGGGTTTGTGTTTAGTGTGGCGTTAGAGGTTGATGGCTTTCTAACTACAAGTCCAGAACTATACAATAAATAATAAGATGGAATGATATTATATATATATATATATTTTTTTTAATTTGCCATATGATTGTGATTTCAGTGGCATGTACCAAGGAGAAGATCCAACGGCGGTGAGGAGGAACCGTCTCGATCTGACTCTTGAACCCATTTACAACTGCAACCTTGGTTACTTTGCCGCATGAATGGACTCGCCATATATCGACATAAAATAATTAATATAAGATCGATTTTTACGAATAATAATACGCAGCAATGGTTAGCCACCATATATACACTGGAAATTCTATTTATCCTTAATTAATATATTTTAACTTTTTGAGTGAAACTGTTCTGTGTAAAATTTGTTACATTGATTTATACTACATAAACCCTCCAGACCAAACTCGTCTCCACGCCAACTGATAGATTCCCTAGACATGCTACACACTACATGACTCCGACTAATTTTTGGTTTGGCGTTTTCTAGCAAAAGGTTTTTATTGATTGTGTTAAATTTTACGCTATCCACGATATTTAAAATTTTTCAAACTTATTTTTGTTGCTCCTAGTGAACAAATCCTAGGAGCCACTTCCCCAATGTCCTTTGGTGGATCCAGATGAACTGTGTGCATTACGTTTGTGTTCATTCTATCATAGGTAATTTGAACGTTTCGCATGTTGGTAACAAATATGTGATTGACCAGATTTTTTTCTCCGATTTTTTTGGCCGGATAAGGCCTGATTTACCGTTGAGAGATTCGCCGCTGCGAAAAGAAAATAACTTTGTATCAACTATTTTTCGAATGTATTGGTAAGTTGAACAGACTGATATTTTGTATATTTAAATACATATTGTGAATTTGTGATGAATATTGTTAAAAAAACTAGAGATTTTTTCCGCGCTTCGCGCGGATTATGTCTTATAAATTTATTTTATTTATAATATTATTTATTAATTTTTTTCTTTTATATTAACTTCTTGTTTTTCCAATGTTAGTTTTTCTTAATTTAAATTTATATGTTAATAATTTTTCATTTTTTTGTTGTAGATGGAGAATTATATTTTTTATTGATGGTTTTTGTATGTGATAGTGACATAAACTTTTTGAAATTTTAAAATAATATTATATATAGTACGATTAACACATTAAAGAAGAGAAACATATTCAGACACATTTTACACAGGTTTTATATGCATAATTTTAAACATTATATATGTATATATTATAAGTTTGAAACATGTAAATGCTTTCTAAAGCTAAATACTTGTTCTGAGTTTACATAACTTATCGAAAGTTTTATCTCTTTTTAAATTCAAATCACAGAAAAAATATAAAAAAGTCAGTATAGATAGGTTTTTTGGGCTTTTAAATCAGCACTGAAAAATTACATGAATCAGATAACAACAGTTTTGTAAACAACTGGATAAAATTTGACCGAGCCAAAGATTTTCACACAATCTTTCTTCTTCAAATTGCGAAGAGCCTATAGGCACAAGAAAAAAATCATAATTTTTGTTTTCACTTATATAACATTTTTTCTCCTTTACACACGGAGTTTATTACACTGCTATAAGCAATGTAGAACTCTATTCATATAAGATTCACATCTATGCATTTTGACAAAGAAGAATTTCAGCCATCTTTAGTTTCGGAATGTACCAACTTCAGTCATATACACTATATTTTCTCTATGATTCAAAACTTATAATTTTAATATATGTGCAGATTTCCATGTGAAAAGGCACGCACGCCATCTATCATTCAACCTATTACTTTTTCCAAAGTAAACACTATAATCCTCGTTTGGTTAGCTCCACAAACTAATCTCTTTGGATCAGTTTATCAAAAAATATGGATACTAATGTCAGAAAAAAATATAAACACTATCAACAATACATATTGGCACAAGAATATTTGGTTCAAGGAACATATTCCACGTAATGCGTTTATATCATGGCTGGCTTTGCGGAGAAGACTGCCAACCAAGGATCGCTTGAGGCGTTGGGGATTAAATGTCTCAGGAACGTGCGCCCTTTGTAATCTGGAAATAGAGACTCACCATCATCTCTTCTTTGAGTGCTCTTTCTCTCGCTTGATATGGAAGCCTTTTGCTGCTGAAGTTTGGATTTCTCCTCCGGCTGATCTACACTCTGTTGCAGCCTAGATCAATCAACCTCGCGTCAACGTAGATGCACATGCTACTCCAGTCATCAAGCTCTACTTTCAGTCATGTCTCCTCACCTTCATCAGTCATCCTTGCCTCTTTCGACCGTATGATGCGTGACCGTCTCCTCTCTTACCCGGTAAGTTCTTCTTTCTCATCTTCTCTACTTCTTTTTATATTTCTTGTATAAGACTTCCTTAAGGCTTTTTTTACCTTGAGTTGTTGTTGGTTGTTTTTGTTTCCTTGCTGTAATAAGTTGTTTAAAAACAACAGTGTAACCTTTTGGAAAATAATAATCTTAACATCTTACCAAAAAAAAAATAACAAATATTGACTTATTTATGTGAATATATATTTTATTTTAAATCATTATAGTGGACGAATAAAACACCATAATTTGTACAACAAATTTTCTTAGATTCACCTCATCATACTTACCATTTTAATTACATAATTTTACATGAGCTTTTTCATCCTTCCCGGTTATTTTCTCTTTATTTATAACTACAATATAATTTTATAAATTATATATATTATAAATTAATAATTTATTTACCCTTAAAGTCTAACTATTAAAATATAACATAATTCAATATAGATATATGATTCTATTAATAAATTAGCAGTTACAAATTTGAAATTTCTAGAAATATCAAAAGTTGTATGTTAGTTAATAATTTTCTAAATGATATTTATTTTTAATTCTTTTTAGATGAAAATATTTTGGCTGAGGTGGATAGTCTCAAAAGCCTTGAATTTAGTCCTTTTTATATAGTATGATATTGGAGGACTGATTTATTGCTCCGTGCGTGCGCAAGTAACCAGAAACAGAAGGCTGGTCAGCCAACAGATAGTCCCGCCCATAGAGAAAATTCTGTCAGACAAGAAGAAACAATCAATTCTACTTTTTTTCTTTCAATATTACAGCTTTTATTTCTTTTTAAGAAAGGATATATATAGACTCCGATTGGTAACCATCGCTTAATTGCAGATTCGCGAAAATCATAGTTAAGCTGCGAAAAAAATTAATTAAATAGCAGAAAATTTTAGAATTTACAAAATGGTGGAATATATATTAAATTAATTAAACTATTTTATATGATATTTAATTTTCATAACAATAAAGACAACAAATTCACTGAAAAAAAAAGAAATGAAAATTTCTCTTTTCTAAATATTTTATTTTATTTTTTGTAAGTTTTCTGTACTAAAAAAACCTTTTTTAATAAAGTAGGACAATATACAGAACAAAAGTAGAAAAAGCGAAGATCGTCTAAATAATTCAAGAAGAACATATAACACATGGTTTCATCAAGAAACTGGGGGGAACCGTTACATAATCATCGCTGACACATCATCAATAACGACATTATCTTGTGTCAAGTATTTGTTTATTACATTTTTGATCGAGAATAATACATGAATCTTCGTTTTATATGTTTATTATTTTTTTGTATAGTGCATGCTTCGTTGCAAAATGACAAATAGTTTAATTGAACTCTTTAGTTAAACGCAATCAAGTGCTACCATGAACTAAGACCATCTCCAAAAAAAAAAATCTATTATGAAATTTCAAAAACTCTACATCTAAAGTTTAAAGGTTCTCTTCAGAATAAAACTTCACACTTAACTTCAAAACTATTTTGTATTTTATACTATAGTTCTTATATTTGTCATAATTAATTTAATTTCATAAAACTTTTATAAATAACTAAGCGTATATATAAAAATATTACAATATTATTAATTAATAAAGTGTTATATTAGAATATAATTTTAAATAGAAATAACATAATTAATATTAAACTTCAAGCAGAATACCAAATTATTCCATAAAATTATTTATGTAATGCATTTATGATCAACTAGTGGATCTCGAAGTAAAAATGAGTCTCTTTATTTTTAATTTGTAGACTACAAACTAAGAAAATAAATATTGCTCAAAGACTTAACTTCTATCGATGATATTAATACTCAGTGAATGCATTCGATCTGAATAAGAAAGAATCGTATGAATAAGACATCAAAACAACAACAACAACAACCATCTTCGGTTACACCAAAAAAATTTGGACAATGTTTTTGAGATTTTGGAGGTTCCATATCAAATTTACCTGACCATTAGTGTTACTGTAGTATTTAATTTTGTGTAATAGTTATATCTTCATGTAATTTTGGAAAAAAAATTTGTTGTTGTTAAGTTTCTTTTATTTTGTTGTTGTCGTCTAAATTTAGTTTTAAAATATTTAAAATATTATTTTAAGGTTTTATTTAATTTTATGTGTAAAACTTAAATTTAGAAAGAAAAAAATCTTAAATTTTAGTGAGATATAATTTTTTAAGGATTAATACGATAAACAGAAAAATATTTAAAAATATAAATGTGATGGATAATTGTAGGGATCAAAATACAAACAAAAATTTGAAGTTTTAAATTTTTAAGTTTTGAGTAGTGAAACTTCAAATATAGAGTTTTACTCTTCAGAATTCAAATTTTGAAAAAATTCATATTTGAAATTATAAAATGTCTTTTGGAGATATTCTTAAAAAGATGATAGACTTTCCGGATTCGAAACCTACTAAATCTAACTTTAGTTTGTGTGATCAGACGATACAAATATCTAATTACCATTGATAAATAGACTTATATGAGATTAGTCGGTTGGACTTCTACTCACTGAGTATTCTCCGGTTATCAAAAAGGAAAAAAAATCTTAAGTTAATAACGGTATTAGTAAAATGGTTAATAGCGGCCGCTACACTTTTTTTTCGCCAAGATGAAGAGTGAACACTTTTATGATTACTCATAAAAATTTATTCTGACTTATATGCCGAATATCAAACAGAAAACGATGTACAATATTTTCAGAATATTTGTATACAATGGCAAGTTAAGTGATACTTAAGAGAATAACAATGGAAGTAAACCAAGTGTTAGTTAATTTTAGACTAATTTAGAACATTTGTGTTTTACTTAACTGTTATGAGGTAAGAGCAAAATTATTGGTTGGAAACTGTAACAGATTCTAAAAGAAAAAAGTAATTAATATTATATTTGTTTTGGTAGATTTAATTTTCTAAAGCTAATTGAATGGTTAGTAAAATGACAATTGTCCTTGTAAATTAGTAATCCATCCTTAAAACTTGGGAGTTTAGAACTTCGCTCTACTCTCTTTCCTATTTTAATTTTTTTTTAAATGATAAGAACCTTTTTAAATATTGCCATAGGAGCTGCTCTGAGCTAATTCTTTTTTGACCTATTTAATTATAAGTGTCTAGTGTATTTAATATAGATTATATTTTAGGATTTGAATTTAACGATATAATTTTGTTAAATCAACTATTAGATAAATTAGATATCATTAAAAATATATACATCAAAAACAATCATGATCCAGAAAAAAATATATTGAACTGTAACAATTAAATTAAAATATTTTGATCAGTCATTTGCCAATTAGTTGATTTTTATTTACCCAATTAATATTTACTTCATTATCTGTCATTTAACTAATGTACTCATTCTTTATTTACTATATCCTTTCACATAGCCGTTGCTGCTGCATTTTTTAAAGAGTATTTGAAACTGCATTTTTCCTGATAGAATCATATTAATTTATTAACTATATACCAATCTATATGAAAAAGACAAAATCTAGAGCCCAAACCCCATGGTTTGTGTATATATATTCAACCCATAGCATCCCTAACCACAGTTCATTTATCACAATCTTAATTTTTGAACTTCGTTTTTATTTGTCAACTTGAACTTTTGGTTACAATTAATAGTTTTGATTAAACAAGAAAAATGGGGTTTCAAAAAAAAAAATTAAACAATAAAAATAGTATATGGCCAGTTAAGTAAATCTAAATATAAGCGAGTTTGCAGTATTAGACTTTGAGCACGAGATAATGACACGTGAGGGGATAAGATTGTCGTATAGCTCAACTAGCCACTGAATCAGCCTCACGTTCACCAATCAGTCCTCTGCATTTAGTCGCCTGCACGACCTTGTCTTCTCCTCTTGGTGGAATGTATTAACTATTTTTTTCTAGTTTTTTTTTTGCAACTGAAATTTTCTTTTTTAGTTTCTTTTTTTTTTGAACTGGTTCTTTTTTAGTTTCTTCTAGTAAAAACTAATGTCGATTCGATAGTACCTGTCCCAATATACACTAACATCGATTCTAATTTTGTATGGTAGATAAAAGTGGAGACTAATTTTAGTTTATTTTACTCATGTTTATAACAGTAGTAATCGTCATTTTCATTGAGATTAAAACAAATGAAATTTCAGCTTTTCGAGATAATATTATTAAATGCGCCTGCTGACGAATAAACAAACATTGTAGTGGATTTGCTTATGTCGAAAAATATCTATCCCGGCCGTTGCGGCTCTGCACCTCTACCACGTACATCGTGCCTAAACATGATGCTTACAATAACATTGGTGGTTTATATTTGGTGTTCACATATATGGTTGGGTATTTAATTAATATTGAATATTTGAATGTTGTGTAAAAGGGGTTTGAATGAGTGATAGAGAACGACATTTTATTCTAGAGCTAATACAATGATAAAAAATTAAACTCCAAAAATATTTATACATGTACAGCTATAAACACTGGTGTTTATACACAACCTTCAATGTAATCGCAAACGGGGTATTTAAATCTTTTTGCAGATCTCTTGCAAGTCAATTCACTCAGTCTTAGAAATCTCGACTCATAGTCAAGACTAATTCCTAGAACTTGTGTAGCACCGACAATTCTTGTCATATAAAACATAGATAGTTGGTCCACGATTAAAATCACAACAGAAAGACTCTAGCCATAGTTTTCAACTGTAAAATGAACCTTTTCAACTGCTGAAGTACAATAAGTTGTTTTTTTTTTTCATGTTTACTCATATTCTTCTAGTTTAATGTAAGAAATTCTATTTAACCAGCATATTATGTGAAAATCAAAATGGAGAAATTTCACTCACCTACCAAATTTTATTTTCTAAGAGACAAAAGTATGCATGGTGGTATGGCATTAATGCCTTCAAAGGTCAGTAATGCTTGTGTCTGGTTCGAGATTAATTATAAATTCTAAACTATTATTTTTAGAAACTGATATATGTTATCTAACGATTAAAAACACTAACACATGTTAATCACTTTAAAAAGAATGAAAGATACAGAATAAAGAAAATATGGAAATAGGCTAAAAAGGGAGGAATAGACGTCGAATATAACACGTCGAAGACACATTTTGAATTGCATATAAACATAGTTATAAAATGTGAATATCAAAGAAAATTGCTTTTAAATGATTTATAATTAGAATAATACAGTTGTCTAATCTCTAATCATGAAGTATTAGATAATTGTGTTTCTAACTTTAAAGTGACCAAGATTATGATCTTGTTCTTAACTATCCCGACGATACTGCATTAAGATCGTCAAAATCACTTGGAGAATACGTCAAACATAATTTAGAGATGTCGGTATCGATCACACACTTGTCTTTATGACAAAAAAAAACTCCAAATTTAGCAAAATAAAACTGGTCCTCCTGAGGGGTAAATCAAGTTTGACCCAGCCACGTCAAAGCTCTAATCTTTAATGTCCACGTCATCATTTTCTGTTTCTTAGTCCCTTCCAAGGCCGGTGCCTCCCATCGTACGTTCCTCATCTCGCCAACATTATTCTCAGAGGATCAACGGCTGTGATCTTACTTTTAAATTTTAATTTTCTTATATATTCTCCTGGGCCTTTAAGGCCCCATTTAACCATGGTTAGTTTCTAACACTCGGGTTAAGCTGTGGGGAGAGGTTAAATGCGAGTGACCAGAGAGAGAGAGAGAGAGAGATAGGAACAAAGAAAGAACAGCTCCAAGCGAGAGAGACCTGCCTGAGTCGACTCGGACCGAGTTGATTTTGTTACTGTATTCGCTTTCGATCTCTTCCACCTCCGTTGGCTGTTTCAATCTAAGCTCATTTCCCCCTCGCCGGCGCGTCATTTTCTCTTCTCCGTCGAGCCTGGTGAGAGAGTCTTTCTTTTATAAAGCTTACGTTTTTAAGTATGAACCTGAGAAAGTTAGATAGGTCTGTTCATGTGTGTTGTTGCTTTTGGAGATCTATGCTGAGATTAAGCTTAAAGTTTTGATTTTTATTGTGTTTACTTGCAGATTCGTTGTGTTTAATGTCATCTTAGGGTCTAACTACGGAAGCTCGTTGTGGAGTTTGATTCATTCTTTGGTTTGATTGGTGGTCTATTGGATCTAGCCGAGGAAGAAAGGATCTATCTTTAGCTTTTGATTCGTCTCCCACGCTCATGTCACGTAAGCTAGACAGTCCTATTCAAACACAAATGGCAGTTTCGGTTCTAAAGAGTCCCCTCACCGGGGAGTTTCATGAGTTTAACAGTTTAGGATTAGGAGGAATGAAGTCTCCTGTGGTGGGTCGTAGGCGTGTTTTTGTACAGACGGATACTGGTTGTGTGCTGGGGTTGGATCTGGATCGTAGCGACAACGCTCACACAGTGAAAAGGAAGTTACAGGTTGCTCTTCATTTCCCTACGGATGAAAGCTCCTTGACCTTTGGGGATTTGGTGCTTAAGAACGATCTAACAGCTGTGAGGAGTGACTCTCCTCTGCTACTAACTAGGAACAGTTTTCATAGAAGCTCATCGACTCCATGTCTTTCGCCAATGAGGGGTGGTGGTGATGTTCAGCAGCATAGAGATGAGAGCGGTTCTATAGAGATTCTTGGGAACTCGGTTTGTTTGAGGCAAGTCGTTAAGGATATCACTAAGGCCTTGAAGAGGGATGTTGAGCCAGTTGCTGTCCATAGCGGCCTTGGAGGTGTTTACTTCTTTAAGAACGTTCGTGGAGAGAGCGTTGCGATTGTGAAACCAACTGATGAGGAGCCTTTTGCTCCTAACAACCCTAAAGGCTTTGTTGGCAAGGCGCTTGGACAGCCTGGTTTGAAACGCTCCGTGCGCGTTGGGGAGACGGGTTACAGAGAGGTCGCGGCTTATCTCCTTGATAAGGATGGTTTCGCAAAGGTTCCTCCCACTGCTCTTGTGAAGATATCTCACTCCATATTCAATGTCAATAATGGTGTGAAGGGTGGGAGCAAGCGTATGGAGAAGATGTTGGTGAGCAAGATTGCTTCCTTGCAGCAGTTTATACCTCATGATTATGACGCTAGCGAGCACGGAACGTCGAGCTTCCCTGTTTCGGCCGTGCACCGTGTAGGGATTCTTGATATCAGAATCTTGAATACTGATAGGCACTCAGGGAACCTTCTGGTCAGGAAGCTGGACGGTGTTGGGATGTTTGGACAAGTGGAGCTGATTCCGATTGATCACGGTCTCTCCTTGCCGGAGACTCTGGAGGATCCTTACTTCGAGTGGATTCATTGGCCTCAGGCGTCGATACCGTTCTCTGAAGAGGAGCTGAAGTACATAGCGAGTCTTGATCCTTTTGAGGATTGTGAGATGCTGAGAAGGGAGCTTCCTATGGTGCGTGAGGCGAGTCTCCGTGTTTTGATTCTGTGTACTGTTTTGCTCAAGGAAGCTGCTGCGTATGGGTTGTGTTTGGCTGAGATTGGTGAGATGATGACGAGAGAGGTTCGTCCTGGAGATGAGGAGCCGAGTGAGATTGAAGTGGTGTGTCTAGAGGCTAGGAGTTTGATAGGAGAGAAGGAAGCTGAGTCACCAAGATCAGACTTGGGTGGTGAGGTTGAGTTCCAGTTTGATTTGGACTGTGAGGAAGCATTTCCACTAGGGTTCACTCGTAGTCATCTTCCAAAGGTCGAAGAAGAGGAAGAAGATGATGAAGAGGAAGAAGACATCAAAGAGAAGGATGGGAATGTAGAGAAAATGCAGGCGGTTACTAAGCTTTCAATGTCACTCAAAACCACTCTTCTAGGTGAGAAGAGCCAAAAGTATCAGAAACATCCAGGAACTAGAGCAGAGAGTGCATATGCGTCGTCTGCACACAGGAGTGCAGAAGAACAGATTCCAGCAAGCACTAGCTTTGTGAAGCTCTCGGATATGAGTGAAGAGGAGTGGACTATGTTCCTGGAGAAGTATCAGGAGCTGCTTTATCCAGCTTTTGCAAAGCGTAAGGCGATAACTTTAGGACAGAATCTGAGGCAGAGGCTGGGAACTTCTTGCCAGTTTTGAGGATGTCAGAGACTGAAGAAGAAGAAGAAGAATAAAGGATCGTGTAGAGTCTTGTTTCTAAGGGCTTTTGCCTGAGACTGGACTTGGTGGAACAAGATGGTGAAGAAGGGATGATGAGTGGTATGGATTTAGTGTAAATATTCGTTGATTCAGCTTTTAGTGTGGAGGAGACTCAAGAGATGGAGAGAGAGTAATTTTCTTTGCATTATTTTTTAACTTCGTAAACCTCTAGGATCTTGTTGGTTTATGCTGTCTAGTTCAAAGCCATGTATAGCCCTCTTTTATGTTTTATAAGTCACTTTGTAGATTAGAAAAATAAATGGGATAATAGAGAACTTTGTTTCATATCATCGTCTACTATTTTTTTGTGAACTTGATCATCTTCATTTTGCACATATTCCTTCAACTGCTCTTGCCAAGACTACTCAATCTTTAAACGTCAGTGTTTGCTTCTATTCAAGCTTTTTTTTATCTATGCGAGCATAGCCCATCTAGCTGCCTGTTACGACCGTCCATCAAAACGGAGATTCTTGTCATTAGAATCTTGAATGGTGTTTGAAAAGATTCGGTTGCCAAGTATAGAGCTAGTTTAGATTGATCACTTTGCTATGGGCATTAGTCCCTTTGTCTGAATAGGACGTAAGTTCAATGACGGTACTAGAGAGGCATGCCTTTCATTTTGCTTAAGGAGAGGCGAAGAGTCTAGTGATGTTCAAGTGGTCTGTGTAGAGGCTAAATGAGTCTACAAGGTCAGGCTTTGATCATGATGATGAGTTCAAGTTTCATTTTAATTATGAAGATAAGACACATTTTACTCCAAAAAAGCATTATAGGGGAAGAAAAGAAGACAACAGTAGTCTCGTGGCAGTGATCCTAACAACATATGTTTCTTTTCATGACACAATGTTGTTGCTTCTTACTCTTGATTCTTTCTCTGCGTATGTACATATTACAAAGGCTGACAAAAGAAGTACATATTACAAAGATCAAGATCTGTTTCGTCCTCATGTTTTGAATAATAATGAAACTATATATACATATGTCCATCAAAATATACAACTTGAAAGTTTTGAGACGTTAATTAAAAAATAAATAATAATAATTATTATTATATTCTTGTTAATGTGAATCAATCAATCCGCATATTTAACCTTTACAACGTATGTACACACAACGATAACAAATTATGTACCAACTTTTCGTTTAGAAGCAAAGATATATGAATACTTACACGTTTTACTTTCCTATATATTGGTGTACTCGCGCGGCCATAATAGTAAGTTAATTAATCGATCTTTTCTCTATATAGTTAATGGTTTATGTCCAGGATCTGGCCAACTTTGACTTCAAACCTCTTTAGGTCTGCCGGTTAATTGAGCTATAATTTCATATATATACTCTATTGTACAACTTGAAAAATTTATGAACCAATATATCTATACCCGATTCATTAAAAAGTAATTGAGTTTATTCAATAGCTATAAATTAAGACATTAATACACTGGCCTTTTAGTAGGCATAACAAACATCATAAGCAAACAACCCAAAGTCAAAATGCACAAAGTATAAGTACAAACGAAAGTACATTTCTTCTATAATGAAGTCTCGAAAGGGAAATATTGTAAAACCATGGATACCATGGTCGTAACTTATTAGTAAAAGCTTCTTTTGAAACTCACTTCATCATGTATATATGGTTAGTATATTGGTGGAGGGGGTGAGCTATAGCTATAACTATAGCTTGGAGGTGGCGGAGAGCTGTAGATGTAAGATGGTGATGGAGGAGAATTGTACACGTACGGAGGTGGGGGAGGAGACTTGTAAACATATGGTGGAGGTGGTGGAGAGCTGTAGACATAAGGAGGTGGTGGAGGAGACTTGTAGACATATGGTGGAGGTGGTGGAGAGCTATACACGTAGGGAGGTGGTGGAGGAGACTTGTAAACATACGGGGGAGGCGGTGGAGAGCTGTAGACATAAGGAGGTGGTGGAGGAGACTTGTAGACATACGGGGGAGGCGGTGGAGAGCTGTAGACATAAGGAGGTGGTGGAGGAGACTTGTAAACATACGGAGGAGGTGGTGGAGAGCTATATACGTATGGAGGTGGTGGAGGAGACTTATAGACATAAGGAGGAGGTGGTGGAGAGCTATAGACGTATGGAGGTGGTGGAGGAGACTTGTAGACATATGGTGGTGGTGGTGGAGAGCTATATACGTATGGAGGTGGTGGAGGAGACTTGTAGACATATGGTGGAGGTGGTGGAGAGCTATAGACGTATGGAGGTGGTGGAGGAGACTTGTAGACATATGGTGGTGGTGGTGGAGAGCTATAGACGTATGGAGGTGGTGGAGGAGACTTGTAGACATATGGTGGAGGTGGTGGAGAGCTATAGACGTATGGAGGTGGTGGAGGAGACTTGTAGACATATGGTGGTGGTGGTGGAGAGCTATAGACGTATGGAGGTGGTGGAGGAGACTTGTAGACATATGGTGGAGGTGGTGGAGAGCTATAGACGTATGGAGGTGGTGGAGGAGACTTGTAGACATACGGAGGAGGTGGTGGAGAGCTATAGACGTATGGAGGTGGTGGAGGAGACTTGTAGACATACGGTGGTGGTGGTGGAGACTTGTAAACATATGGTGGTGGTGGTGGAGAGCTATAGACATATGGAGGTGGTGGAGGAGACTTGTAGACATATGGTGGTGGTGGTGGAGAACTATAGACGTAGGGAGGTGGTGGAGGAGACTTGTAGACATATGGAGGTGGTGGTGGAGAGCTATAGACGTATGGAGGTGGTGGAGGAGACTTGTAAACATAGGGAGGAGGCGGTGGAGAGCTGTAGACGTATGGAGGTGGTGGAGGCGACTTGTAGACATACGGAGGAGGTGGTGCAGAGCTATAGACATATGGAGGTGGGGGAGGAGACTTGTAAATATACGGAGGAGGTGGTGGAGAGGGATATACGTATGGAGGTGGCGGAGGAGACTTGTAGACATACGGTGGTGGTGGTGGAGAGCTATAGACATATGGAGGTGGTGGAGGAGACTTGTAGACATATGGTGGTGGTGGTGGTGGAGAGCTATAAACGTATGGAGGTGGTGGAGGAGACTTGTAAACATAGGGAGGAGGAGGTGGAGAGCTGTAGACGTAAGGAGGAGGTGGTGGCGAGTTGTAAACATATGGAGGAGGCGGTGGAGAGCTATATGCGTATGGAGGAGACTTGTAAACATATGGTGGAAGCCATGGATAACTATAAGCATATGGTGGTGGTGATGGAGGAGAATATTGTGCACTTGAATGAACAACAATGGTAAACAAAGCCAAGACCAACATAAGTAGAGATGGCCAATTGGGATTGGCCATGTTGACAAAACTGTTATACTCTCTAAGCCTCTCTAACCAACTTATTGTTGAATATGTTGTAATAGCAACCGAGCAGTTTATATAGCAGTCATCACTGCAATTGGTATGATTGTTTATTGAAGGTTATGAATGTTTCTTATTGCAATAGGGTTAAATTGTTTAATAAGTCAAATTAACTTCAGATTTTGTTTAAGATAAAAATCAGGAAGAAGTCTTTGGTAGCTACCCTTTACTAACTTTCAAATCGGATGGTTAGACTTTGAAGTTGTCAATTTAAACTCAACGTCATTTAGTAGTGTAGCGTTAGATGGCTAAAGAGCATAAGCAAAAGAACTTTTCCATGTTCTTATAGTTAAATTTGAAAAAGAACATTTCGAGTTGATGTAACGTATATAATTATGATTTTACATTCACACATGTACGCGTGACAGGAGAGGCATAACATATAAAACATATGCATAGGTTTTATAGTGACCTTGCAAAACTTTTGCTAAGACAACGTTTCAAAATGTACTTCACTTGCTCTTCCAAGTTAGTTTGGTTTCTCTTAAAATAATATCTGCAGACTTCAAACTCGAACAACTTGCTTGCAAATTTAAGAAGACATTTATGGATCATAAAAAATCATTTTGATCACAAAAAGTAAATATCTCCTTTAATTAGGGTAAGCAATTGGAAAAAAACTGGCAAGAACATGACAGATGAATGAAACGTTTTGGTTTAAACTTTGAAGTTGTCAATGTGTAAACTCCATGTTATTTTTGGAAGACTCTTTCTATTGTGTTTGTTTATTGAGCTATAGAGTTTTATATCTTATTGTCTGTGCATAGAACAAAACCAAAGTGCAATAAATCTTTCTGATAGATTATTAAGCTACTAATTATTGCATGGTACAATATGTTTATTATGAACATATCACTAGTCACGTAAATGCGCTCGGTTTTCAGAAATATATTAACTTTTCGATTTGATGACAGAAAAAAAAATCGACTTCAAGGCTGTGAGAATACTGGAGACGTTGTTACAAAAGCAAGGTAAAGCTATGAACCACTATTCATGTATAGTAAAATCTCGCGACACCGCAGAGATATCTCCTACAAGAAGACCGACATTAATGAAACATAGAAGGACTAGAAACTAGTTCACATTGGTTAGAAAAGGCTTAGAGAGAATAACAGTTTTGTCAACATGGCCAATAGTGTTTTTACTGTTTTTTTTTGGGATTCTTATGCTGAAAATTGCTGTTATGCCTGAGATACAAATCACCTGTATAAATCTTACATTTTCAACTAGTGAATTTTACATTTTTATATTAAAAGATGATTTATGCGATATATTTGGTTCAATTGCTTCCCCAACGAGGTTTCGTATATAGGCTTAAATTATACCAACAAGGTATATAGTAAACACCGAAATGGATTTTTCAAAGACTCTGATTTAACTATGATAGTTGTCTCTTGATTGCTAGTGGTTGTTAATTATATGTTGGTAATAAACATATACACAATATTTCTCACCTAAGAATGTTCCTCCATTTTCCTTTAAATTCTTGGGTAAAATATTGGTTATATTTTAAAATCGCAAGTTTTCAAAATGGTCTTATATTTCATGCTCCATTACCATGAATCCGTAATCTACATGTTAGCATTAAGTGTAATTTTGTGAGTGGTTACTAAAAGAAGAAAGTCACATTGGGCCGATTAAAAAGCCCAATCCAGTTCTTGCTCCTACACAGTTGTTGACGCTGTTGTCTTGTTATAAAATGCTTCTCCATGAAACCCTAACCTTAAACTACACAGCCGCTACTAGCATCAACCAAAAACAATTCTCAAAAAAAATTCTGCTTTTTTTCTTGATTACTAATCGATTTGAGGTCATAGGGCTTAGGATCATATAGCAAAGTTTGTTGATGTATTGGTTTTGTGCGCAGAAAGTTTGTATTTTTTTTGTATGTTTCGTGCTTATAGTATAAGCACCGTATAGCCCCTTGCATCTTTGAGTATATAGATGTAAGGAACCAATCGAGAAAAGGGTACTCTTTTGGTGCAATATATTGGCACTTGCGTTTCCTTTATTAATCTCTTGGGATGTTCATAAGCTTTTGAACTTGTCCAGAATATGCGTATTGGCCAATATGTATTCAGATATTGTGCTGCTGTTTTGTGGGCTTTGAGTTTTTTTGGTTACTTGTATTGGAAGTAGAGCATGATGATGAGAAACAAATAGCCTCTGAAATTAAAATTCATGTGGATTATATTACATACCTTCAAAGTTCTCTGAATTGCTCTGCTTCAATACTATTAAAACAGGATCATGACCTATTGATATAAGTTATGTCCAACAATTTTTTCTGTAAAAATATAAATCTAATTATATAACAATAAATAACCATACACGGTTAATACATATTTTGAAACCACTCCTTCCCAAATATTCGGACCAACTTCTCTCTTACCTAATCTGTCGGAGTACTTTGAATTTTTGAGAGAACAATTTCATATAAATAAAAAAATTTATGTTCTAAAATGACTTTCATTTCCTTTCTAAGTACACATGCAGAACAATATATGTTCTAAAATGGCTTTAAACTGCCCATTAAATTATTTTTTAAAACATTTTTCAAAAAAATTATTCCGTTTTTAGTGCGGATTGAATTTGATATTAGTTTTCAGATATAACACTCTAAGAACCGTTCCAGTATAAAAAATAACACAAATATAAAAATTAAATTACTCAAAAAATTTAAAACAAAAAATATACCCGCCCTTCGAAAGGGCGGGTCAGAATCTAGTTCTCTTTTAAATCTGTTAGTATTTTTGACCCTCATATTTCAGTTTGTTGATAGATATTTATTTTGATTCTTGTATAATTAGTTTGGTGTAAAGTCTTAATTTTTTTTTTGCCTGGAGATTGTTCTATGCACCTAAGAAAATCATAGTCTGTTTAAGCTGATTTAATGCTTCAGACTACACGAGCATGGTGCCATATTAAAATTCTTCAATGAGTTTTTGTTCATTCCATTTTAAGCATTTAACCTTGATATGGCTTGGCTTTTGAAGAACATTTTTCTTGATCTTAATCATCTTTTTAGGAACAATTATCATACTATATATTTACTGAATTCGAGAGCCTGTGAGAAATTGAAAAGCATACAATCAATTTTGCCCAAAATGAGACAAGAGTAATGATCATAGACTATCCAATTAAACCTTTGAGAGTACTCATGAAAATAGACTATCCAATTTGCTGAAGAGATAACCTGAAGGCGGCAGGACATTAAAGCTCTTTCCTTTGGTTAATATTTTCAACTTCTCATTTTAAACCGCTTATCTGAGAACTGAAAACACAGGTTGTGAGATATTGCTTGGATCACGCTGCACGAGTCTTTACAATGTTTTGTGACATATCCTACTGTTGTAGTTGAGCTAAAAGAAATCAAAGACTTTGTTCAAAAAAAAAAAAAATGAAAGACAAACCAATCATTACTCCACCACATTGCCTCATTGCCCACTTCTCTAGCTACATCCTCATAGAGAAAAGTTGTCCAAGAAAAAAAAAGAAAAGCTGTCTACTTTGGTAAAAATACATAAACCAACCAAATAACACGAGACACGTCACATGTAAATATGTAATGTAATATATACACACGAGGGGCTCTGTCTGAAACTGAGCTAAGCTCTGGTCGTCTCGCAATACGTGTCAAAGCAAAAGGCTTTCTTTACTTCTTTCTTCAAACACATCTTACCGTAGCAGAGAGAGAAATCAAGATAACATTTTGTAACAGAAAAAATGATTGGAATAAGCGTGCAGACATCAATGGATCTAATCGTCGCCGGAATCTCTCTAATGATCGGATTAGGGTTCTTCGCTCTCATCACCACCATCCTCTGCTCCGTCGCCTTCCTCCACCACGCCAAATCTACTTCTTAAAACAATTGTATCACAAAAAGATTCAAACTTTATCTACTTCTCTGCATACTCTGTTTCCACTGACAAAGACATTGTAATGTTAAATCGAAATAAAGTTTATTCATTTCACTTCTTGTTTCTCTGTTTACGCACAAACACCATTCCTCGGATCCCATCCGGGTCGGAAACGAACCCGAGCGGGCGGTAAAACCCGAGAACTCTCGGCTCCGAATACAGAGCGATGTTGCAGATCCCTTTCCTCCGCAGATCCTCGATCAGCCGCTCCATCACCGCCTTCCCCAGCCCCAAGCTCTGGAACGTCGGGTCAACCACCACGTCCCATATGATCGCGTTGAACACTCCGTCCCCCGTCGCCCTCGCGAACGCCACCGGCCGCCGCGTCTTCTCGTACTCCACCCACAGCATCGCGTCCGTGTGCCGCAGCGCCACCTCGATCTTCCCCGTGTCTCGCCGCGGGAACCCCACCGCGACGAAGACGGAGTTGAGGTGGTCCAGGTTTAGGCCTTCGGGAGTGCGGCGGAGGAGAAAGCCTTTGGACTGGAGATCCTCGTCGGTGATTGAGTAGATGGGCGGTTGTCTTTGCGTAGCCGATGGAAACGCAGCTTGTGAGGGCTGTACGGCTGCGTTTTGTGGGTTTGAGGTGGCTCTTAACCGGAGAGAAGGTGGAGGAGTGGAGATTGGGCCTCCGAGAAGCATGGTGGTCGTCAAAGTTTCGAACTTTCGCAAACAAAATGTTGAAAGATTGAAACTTTTTTTTTGTTTCTCTGACTGAGTTGGGGGATAAGGGGTGTGGATAAACTGTGTGTGGCTGTGAATAACTGGAGAAAGCTCTCTAGCTTTTACTGTTTCGAGTAAACAAAAATAAAATCGGATTGAAGAAAAACTCGTGGTCGTTAGAAGCCATTGTTGATTGGTCGTTGAGACTCAAGAGAGTTACAGTTTTGGCGGGCGGTATATAGTTAGGTAGTTTGAAAAGGAGAGAACAAATGCATTTAACGATACTTTTGAGTTTTGCTTAAGTGATCATCCTTGTTAGTTTGTATCACTCTTATGTTTAATCTAGATTTTTATCACTGCCGAATAATGCAAACAAGTTGCTGTTAGTGACTGATTGTTCTTTGGCTGTTTTGTGTGTTTAACAAAATTTTAAGATCTCTGGCACGTCATCGACAGTTCTTTCTTTCTCAGCAAAGATCCCTTCCCCTATAATGGTATTCGTTTTCGTGATATAGAAGCTCACATTACTTGTATCTATCTGCCTATTCAAAGATGGTTTTATATGGTAGCCTGGACAACGGTTTTGATTCTTTGGCGGGTTTGCTTCTTGTTGGAAACTATCATAAGATATTATTCTTATGATGTTGTCGTAATTTATAAAGTAACAAAAACTAGAAATATACATTGGCATATTCGCTAGAGCATTGCAGCTGGAACATGCAAGTCTTTATAAGTGTCATTGTTACTACTGTTTTTTTTTTTCTTCCAGTTCTGCAGCAGTGCAGCTTGTAACCATCTGGTAACGTTTATGTTCTGCTTTTGGTTTACTTTAACAGTGTACAGGAAATACCTGCGCAAACCAACTCCTTTGTATTCACTATTGTTCATGATGTTATCCCAGACTATATCATCCCAGACCAATCTAAACGGTCAAAAACATTTTCTTGTCCTTCCAGGTCTCTCATCCTTTCTCAAAACGTTCTTAACATTTCCAAGTGGTCATAGTTATATATTCTAGGGACTTGATCTTAGTACTAACCCATACCAAACCAGGAGCCTGTTAATGAGGCAAATTCAAATGTAACATTAAGGTCTTAAAAAGAGTGAGGCTTGACCTGGTTTCTTTAAGACATGACTTACTGGAAAATAAAGATTTTAAACCATAGTTTTATTTTGTCTTAGTACTGTTAGGCCTAGGTACTGTTTTCTCAAAGCAATAATGATTGGTGGTTGTTTGGTGTTACCAATACACATTGTTGTGCTATCTTAGGTTGTCTAAATGCTTTTTGCTAATCTTTCTTGGCAGTCATTGTCAACTAGGAATGGAACTTCCACATGCTATTGTTTGACACAAATGCTCGATCGGTTCTTGGCCTTTAATCGTTGAACTAGTCTGGTCCTTACAATCTTCCTGAAGGTGAAATTGGTAGACCAAGTTCAGTGTTACCAAGCAAACATTCTCTCATGTATCTCACGTTTTGTGGGTCACGTAAATTAGGTTGTGACGACCCATCTTTCATTTTCATCTATCTGTTTACTGCTCCTACGAGCATTATGATAATGGATGTGAGACTATACATTAAGTCGAAAGCGACCTGAGAATAACATCAACGTGAGGGTCTTCCTCTTCTGGAAAGTTGCCAGCTAAAATCTCTTTGTTCTCTTCTGTTCCCATTAATTGTTGCCTCATTAAGCTTTAATACTGTGCAATGATTATCTAGAGCTAAGTTGATATATCTACCAGCTTTTTCATTTCTGATCATTTCCTGATATGCGAATAGTTTCTTAAGAAGTGGTTACAAACAGTTTATAGTAATTGGAAATGATAGTTTTTTTTGAATGATTACGGTTTGTTGTTTTGTAAACGAATCATGTGAAGCTCTTGAAAGTAGCTTGACTTTATTTGTTAATAAGCAAGGCTCTACTGTTAGCTACTTGGGCCACACATTGTAGAAACAATGTTGGTAACCTAAGAAAACTCCTGTTTTTGTCATCAACCTTTTTGTCCTCTACCATGAGCGTTTCTTTTTCTTGGAAAAAGATTATTAGTATTATTGAATGATGTGTACTTTTCAATGCTAAATATTGGTTATCAATTGATTACTACCGTAAATTAATCAAGCAATGTCAGTTTTTCATCCAAGAATCATCATCTTGGTGGCTTCTGTGTTTGAACATGCAGATCAAGATATGAAGAACAAGGTTCATATGATATAACAGGGTTCTAACGGAGAAACGTGCAGATAACTTATTCGTGACAGCATTTACCAAAAAACAAAGAACATATTCTGGAAAAAAAAAAAAACAATGCAACTACCTACACACATGGCTTATTAAAGGCAAACAACAGGGCTTGGGTGAGAGACTCTCTCTTCATTACAGGATTTGGATTCCACCATATATCTTGATGAGTTTTATTTAGTTTTGCTCACCTTGCCTTTACTCTGGACACGACTAGCTGCACTTGTTCTTGTTCTAGCTTTGACCTCTGACTTTTCTTCTTCTTGGCTTAAAGTTTTCTCTGTGTGTTGGCGTTTTTGAATGTAGACTTTTTTAGAAACGTTCTCCCTCGCTGCATGTTTGTTGATGTTCTTTAGAAGTTGATTGCTAGGCCCTGAGGATGCATCAGAAGCCATTGAATCATCACTCTCCTCATCACCACCATCATCAGCCTCTTTTACCTGTGGATCATCATCATCATCAACAACAACAATAGAGGAATGGCCATTTCCACCGAAGGCGTCTTCTATGTACATAGTCCACCCTGACTCACAACTGTTGTATTCCTCCTCCTCCTCAGAGCCTCCATGATCCCTTGGAGATTCCATGGCTTTGTTCTACGCAAAGAAGAACACAAAAATAAAGTTTTAGGTTTAGCATATATGCAAAAGATATACTTGCTTTTTAAATAAGTTACCTACCTTGTTTGAATCCACTTCAGCAATTTACTCCCTGATATAGGCTCTGTGTCTCTGTCTCTCTTTGGCTTTGCTCTTCCATCATCAATAAATAATAAGTTGTTTTTTTGTCAAATATCAGGAAAAGCAGGAGCCTATAAGAAGCCTCAAATAATTGAAGAGCAGGAGTAAGTTTCACCACATGGCAACCCTAGCACCATTGTTTTCACTCACTTGAAGCACTACATGACAAAGCCAACTGCAGATATATATATCAAGGAAGGTAGCAAAGGTTAGTGCATCTCATTTTACATAAAGAATTAAAAGCCTATGTTCTTCTTTTTCCATAAGATAACTAAATACATAAATAAATCTAACTTTTATTTTACAAAAATATTTTGGTTCCTAACAAATTGTAATCTTATCTAGAGCTAGGACACATCAATACCCACAAAACAAGAAACCATCCTTGTGAGCTTTGTCATTAGTGATGTACTGATGTGTAGGCAAAGTTCATAAGTTTTAACTTGTCCTTTCTGTGCTCTTCTTGATTGGTAACTATCAATTGTTACTGCAAGTTTTAACTTTCTCTATGTATTCTCTCTTATGTATCTTAAATATTAAAGATCAGCTTTTGAGGTGGAAATCAGAAGAGACCCACCTCAACAACAAGAAGGAATAAAGGAAGCATTTACTTAATTAGGTTAAGAGCTGTTCCTCTTCTTCATTCCTTTAATACCCATCTTCCTCCTCCAATCCTCTCAGTGTCTTTAAAACTGTTGCAGCCTTTTCTTCTCCTCTCATTGTATCATTTTATTTTTTCTTAAGAGAATGAAAAAATAAAAAAAAGGAGTATAACAACTGTCACAATAAAAAACTAGTTGAGTCCATAATACTTGTATTCAATGCGTTTCATGTATCTCTGGCGTCACCTTAACATGTTCTTCAATGGAGTCCCTCTTGGCGACAGCTAGCACATTCAAGTGTGTGTGAGAGTCCATATTACAAAAGTTTATCTTTTGTTTTGACTTTGACTCATATTTGAGTTAAACAAACATATTTAGCTTTGGGGTTTAACTAAGACATTTTCATTTCAATTTTAAAAAAATCAATCCTGAAAAGGGGTGGTACTACAGTGGGCCTCATGAACTTGGAGAGGTGTGTGTGTGAGGATTTATTAGAGTTTGTACACATCGTTAACGTCTGAAGAAAATGGAGTTGGACTCATTTGATTTATTTTCATGTGTGACTGTGTATTGTCATTGTACGTCATTATTATTGTCACTGGTTCATTTATTTGTAGGTTTAAATTTGGAAAAGTCACAGATATTGAAAGCATCATAATCAGATATTCACTGGAAGTAATTGATAACTTTGGTTGGCGAGTCAGTGAGAAAAAGGACGGGACTCTGTGTTGTTTGCCTCTTATGGCATGTTGGACTAGCTAGTTGTGAAGTATATGTTATATCTTATAACCAATTGATATATTAGTACCGTTATATTTTACCAAAGCAAAATTCTCAACACTGATATTTGTAATTTGTTCCAGCACTTTCGAATATTTAGGATAAAGTGACATTTTGTTGTTGGTAACTTTTAATAACTAGAAGAGACAAATTGAATTAGATAAATAATGTTTGATAGATTGGTTGAACAAAATAATGTCTCTTGTTGTTTTCTAAAAGGCTTAAAAAAGAAGGTCATGTTCCCTTTGGCACCAAATTCTTGCTTTGCATGTCCCCTCTCACTCGTAGATTGTTTCTTGTACTTTGGTTGTTTGTTTACTATGGCTTCTACACTTAATGTACGTATATTTTGTTAATTTAAAGGCAAATGCTAAACCTAAACATAAAATTCTCTTTATGCATGTTTGTGTTTGGTGTGAATCTCTTTTACTATTATTGCGCGTGAACGTAGACACGTATCTGTATTAGTGTCATAAGTTACAATACTTGATGGGTTTAACGTCAAAACATTAGAAAAAGAGAAGTTGTCGGCTCCCTCTTGAGGAAATCATATAGTATGTGAATCAGTTAGTAATAATCACAATCCGACATTCTTTGTTTACGTATTTGTACCCCTCTCACAGCTGTATCCATTTTCACCAACCAACCCAAACTTTCTTTTCTTCTTTAAAAAGTGGTTTATTTTCTACTTACTTTCAGTATCCAATAAACAAAACGATTTCACCAACTGTATCCATTATTATCTACAACTTTATACAAGTAACCTCTCGGAGACGTCGGTGGCTAAATATCGCTTACCGTGCCAACAATTGTATCCAGAAGCCAATATCAATATTTTCATAATTGAGAGTTAAAGAGTATTGTTAAACCGATGTCGGACTAACCGTTTTTTTTTTAATTTCTGTGATAGCTTGGCCCCGGTTAACTCTTCTTTTCTGATGCCTGACTTGGGATATTACGTAATAGCCTTTTCTTTATTTCTCTTGCGAAAGTAAAGTCAAGTGGATAGTACTCTTTTTCTTTCTCCTCTGGGGTTGACTTAGACAAAGACTAAGAACAAGAAGTGAAACACACATAATAATGTTAAGCCAAACACTTCGGTTTTCGTAGGATCTTGACTAGATGGATCTCAAAATCTTGAATTGGGACTGGAATCAAGAATCTTACCCAGCTTCTTCTGATTTCTGGGTCCTCATCTTCTTCGCTCCCTTCTTCCTTATTCTTCGGTTCATACTCGACAGATCCATATTTGAGGTAAGTACCCCCACTACTCTCTGTTTGTTTTCTATCTCTTAGTATACATCATCACTTGAGAAGCAAGTAATCTCTGAGAGATTCATAATCACATTATAGAGAGCTGCTAGAAGAGTGGTGTTTCCTAGAGGAAACTGTGTTGATTCAAACGGTAGAAGAAAGAGGATGGTTAAATTCAAAGAATCAGCTTGGAAATGTCTCTGCTCTTTCTCTATCGAAACACTTGCTCTCTACGTCACTTATAAGGAGCCATGGTTTAAAGACACAAGATGCTTCTGGTTAGGACCAGGAGACCAGATATGGCCTGACCAAAAGATAAAGTAAGATTCATGAATTGACATAATGTGTTACGTCAGACGCAAGAAACCGGTCAAGTATCCCTCAAACCCTAATTTCCTCTTGAGTAATATATTTTACAGGTTGAAAATGAAGGGACTGTACATGTTTGTCGGTGGTTTGAATGTATATTCTTTCTTTGCTTTGTTCTTTTGGGAAACAAGACGATCTGATTTCAAAGTCATGATAGTTCATCACATAGTAACTTCATTCCTCATCGTCTTATCTTACGTTTTCAGGTACTCCTAATTCTTAAAACATATCAACGACTAATATTTTCTGATCTTTAACGAGACTTTTAAATTCTAGCTACTTCCTCTTGTTATATTTTCTATACTAGATTTGCTCGTTTAGGTTCTGTAATATTGGCTCTTCACGAAATCAGCGACGTGTTTCTAGAGATAGGCAAGATGTGCAAATACAGCGGCCTAGAAGCCATGACTAGTATCTCGTTCATCCTATTTTTCCTCTCGTGGACGGCTCTTCGACTCGTCTATTACCCTTTATGGATCATATGGAGTACCAGGTTTATACCATAAACCTTAAACACTGATCTTTATGTTTTTTTGGTTGCTCTCCACGTATGATGTTTGGCCTATATGCAGCTATGAATCAATAAAAGTGAAACTGGAGTGGGACAAGAAGCATAGGATGGAAACTGGACTGCCTCTTACAGTGTACTACGTTTTCAACACACTTCTCTGGTGCTTACAGATTCTTCACATCTACTGGTGGGTCTTGATATGTCGTGTGCTCATCAGCCAAATCCGCTCCAAAGGCAAAATCGATAGAGACGTTCGTTCTGGTTAGATTTATATATGCATACATTATATCTAAACCAAACAAATGCTTAATATAATATGTTCTTGTGATATTCTAAAGAATATATACAGATTTTTTTTAACCATTATTTTGATCAATATATTCTTTGCAGACACAGAAGGTGAAGATGATGAACACCAAGATTGATTGTCTTAGACTCTTGTCTAATCAATTTGAAGCATCAGTGATGTGGACTTGTTTGATACATTTGCCGAATAAAAACCACGTTTTTTGCGAATACCCGTCTTTAGATTTCAGTGAGTTTTGAGGATGCATGACAATTAAGAGGATTAACAAAGCAATGATGATAAATAACAAAGCTTTGGGACGTACCCTATGATGACTAGATAAGACTAAACTTGAAACATATACAGACAAAGGAAAATGAATCAAACACGTGTAAATTGAAAAGCTAAACCCAACTTGATTAAGAAGAAACCCCGAACAATGACCCAATGATTGAAATACACAATTTTAACCTCATTTTTTTATGGAGAGGAAGATTGGGATAATTACTAAATATATCTAGTACATATCTTCAATTTATCAATTAAGGTTATTATTATTTTTATCGTTTAATTTTTAGAATTTTGAGAAAGAAATATGCTTTTTGTTCAATGGTTTCTTATATATATGCTTTTGGTGTTGATGTGTGATAAATTAAAGGGTCGTGAAGAGTGCATGGGAATGTTAGTCAGAGAAGCTAAAATGCATACAACATGTGTATCCTAGTCATTTTGGCATCAGTTTTTTTTTTTGGTAAGCTACCGGAGACATTAGTCCCCTACTCTTTATTCAAAATATAAAAGATTACATACAAATCTGCCGAGGTCTCGATACTCCATTAATATCCTCCAAAAAAATAGCACCAACGCTATCAGGAACAAACTCGAAAACATGTAAACCAAATGATAAAGAAAGAGCATAAGTAGCTAATCCATCGGCTAGATGATTAGCTTCCCTATACACATGCGAAATCTTGACTATCCAGTCTCTTGTTATGAAGCCATAGCACAGACGTATTAAGAATGACAGAGAATGAGAATCATTAATCCCTGTCCGAAGAAAATCCACCACACTCTCCGAATCTACTTCCAGCTCTACTCGACGAAAACCACGCTCCTATGCTATGCACAACCCATAATATACTCCTCACAACTCTGCCATAGGGGCAAAGCAAATCCCAATATTAAGCGCAAAGCCTCCATGCCACATTCCATACTCATCCCAATTTTGGCATCAGTTCGCACACAAATCATAAGCCTAATCTCTTGTTTTTTCCTACTATTTTCTTCTACGATATTATTCGATTAAATACATGGATTTGCAAAATTTTAAGGTCAACATTGATATTATTGATAAAGCCCAATGGGCACGTTACATAAGGAAATGATAAAAGATTCAATTTTTGAGTCTAATCCGTGCATAGAAGATTACAAAAAAAAAAAAACACGTCGAGGAAGCTCTTGCATTCCGAAACACGTGGCATCTTTTCTCTTGAGAGTGCGTCGCTTCAGTTACCCATCACCGCCGACGTCTCTCCAGCCAGCGACGTGATTTTCAATCGTCGTCTCCACGCTTCTGAAGCTGAAACTGGTCTTTACCATGTCCAGATGTCCTACTTACCTTTTGTTTTTTTTTTTTCTTTGGCGGCACTTACCTTTTGTTTTAATAATTGTCATGTCATAATTTTAAACATATAATTGTTACGTGTCACAATTGTGTTAATTATGAACTTTAAATAACCAAGTTTTAAATGATAAGATAATGCTCTCGGAGACAGACACCAATATCAGTGTAGTGATGTTAAAGCGGTGTCGGTCCAACGGTTTGCTTTGGTTCGTGATGGCTTCAACATGGTTGAGCCCCGGTTAACTCTTCTTTTTCCGATGTATTCTCTTGCAAGGATACTCCTTTTCTTTCTCCTATGGGGTTGACCAGGGGCGAATCTTGATGTAAATAATGGATGCAATGATTAAAATTTTCCATTTTATCTAATGATTTTTCCTTACTAAACAACCAAAATTGAAATGATTGTAGTGGATGCATGTGCATCCCTTCCTGTCTTGGGGTTGACTTGGACAAATTAAGACAAGAACAAGAAGTGAAACACACAGAATAATGATACTCCAAACACTTCGGTTTTTGTAGGATCTCGACTAGATGGATCTCAAAATCTTGAATTGGGATTGGAATCAAGAATCTTACCCATCTTCTTCTGATTTATGGGTTCTCATCTTCTTTGCTCCCTTCTTCCTTTTTCTTCGTTTGATACTCGACAGATCCATATTCGAGGTAAGTCCCATTACTCTCAGTTTGTTTTATATCTCTTAGTATTCATCATGACTTGGGAAGCAAGTCATCTCTGAGAGATTCATAATATATATCACATTATAGAGAGCTGCTAGAAGAGTGGTGTTTCCTAGAGGAAACTGTGTTGATTCAAACGGTAGAAGAAAGAGGATGGTTAAATTCAAAGAATCAGCTTGGAAATGTCTCTGCTCTATCTCTACCGAAGCACTTGCTCTCTACGTCACTTATAATGAGCCATGGTTTAAAGACACAAGATGCTTCTGGTTAGGACCAGGAAAACAGATATGGCCTGACCAAAAGATAAAGTAAGATTCAGGAATAAGCTTGACTTAATGTGTTACGTCAGACGCAAGAAATCAAACCCTAATTTCTTGTGAGTTGTATATTACTACCTTTACGCAGGTTGAAAATGAAGGGACTGTACACGTTTGTCGGTGGCTTGAATGTGTATTCTTTATTTGCTTTGTTCTTTTGGGAAACAAGACGATCTGATTTCAAAGTCATGATAGTTCATCATATAGTAACTTCATCCCTCATCATTTTGTCTTACGTTTTCAGGTACGTTCTCCTAATGTTTAAAAAAAATATATTAAGGACTTTTTTACATTTTCTGATCTTTCTCGAGACTTTTGAACTCATCAACTTCCTCTTGTTATACTTTGTACACTAGATTTTCTCGTGTAGGTTCTGTAATATTGGCTCTTCTCGATATCACCGACGTGTTTGCAGAGATAGGCAAGATGTGCAAATACAGCGGCCAAGAATCCATGGCTACTGTCTCGTTCATCCTATTTTTCCTGTTGTGGACGGCTCTGCGACTCATATATTACCCTTTATGGATCCTCTGGGGTACAAGGTTTATACCATTCACCTTAAACTCCATAACTCATTTTATATAATGCAACTTAATTGGATCTTTATGTTTTTTTTTTTTTGGTTCCTCTCCACGTATGATATTTGAACTATGCAGTTATGAATCTATAAACGTGAAACTAGAGTGGGACAAGAAGCATTCGATGGAAATTACTGGCATAGAAACTGGACTGCCTTCTACAATGTACTACATTTTCAACACATTTCTATGGTGCTTACAGATTCTTCACATCTACTGGTGGGTTTTGATATGTCGTATGTTCATCATCCAAATCCGTTCCGAAGACAAAATCGCTAGAGACGTCCGTTCTGGTAAGATTTATATATATATATATATATATATATCTAAATCAACAAGTGCTTTATAATGTTCAAAATAATATGTTCGGATTTTTTTTGTCTTAGCTATTTGTTTTCAATATATATTCTTTGCAGACTCTGAAGGTGAAGATGATGAACACCAAGATTGATTGTCTTGACTCTTGTTATCCATCGTTTTGCGTATACCCGTAACTATATCTGTTTTAGCTCAAGTGGCAGCTCTTCTCTGTGTTGTATTTGCATTCTCAAACTATATGATCTGAAAAATCACATCTGTTTTAAATTTCAGTGCGTGACAATTAAAAAAAAACTAAGAAGAAAACACACAAAAAATGATACGTTGAGAAATAACAAAGCTTGGGTACGTAAACGTTAGCCTAAAATAAGCCTAAACTTGAAACATATCCAGACAAATGGAGAATGAATTAAAGACATGTATATTGAAAAGTAAACCCACCCGATTGAACTCGGTTAAGAGAAAGCCTAAACAATGACACGGTGTACACTGACATTTATCCACAAAACAGTGACCCAATGATTGAAAGACACAATTAAAGTGTTTTTATGTAGTATATTTTCTAAATATCTTTAGAATTTTACTTATCAATTAAGATGTACTTTTATATCGTTTTAATAGTTTTGAAAAAACTGATATGCATTTTCGTCTAATGATTTCTTATAAACTATATGTATGCTTGTGCATAAAAAAAGGTATATATGTATGCTTTTTATTATTAATGTGTACCCACTTATGATAAATTAAAGGGTCGTGAAGAGTGCATGTGAATGCTACTTAGTCAGCGATACTTAACATGTTACTTATGATTAGTTGGACTCAACATGTGGATCCTAGTTATTTTGGCATAAATTTACAAAAACACAAGCTTATATCTGTTGCCGTTTTCATCTACAATATTGTATTAAGAGATCAGAGATCAATACATATATAAGAGATTTTTTTTTGTAGAACAAAATACAAGGGATATTTTACCAAAAGTAAGATTGACCGGTACATACTACATATTAACATGCGATTTTCTCCAGAACTGTAGATACAATATAGTATAAAATATGTAAAATAACACACACACATATATATATTCTATTAAAACTGAAGTACAAAAAAATATTTATCTATTTTAAGTGATTTCTTACATTTTTTTAACTAATGTAAACCACTTTATTTATTGTTTTTTCCAAATAATTCGACTTTATTTATTACAGAATACAAAATAGAATTTACCTATTTTAAGTGATTTATAATATATTTTACATTTTTTTTAACTCTTTCTAATTACTTCATTAATTATATTTACCATAATAATTCGATAATATTTATTTTATGTGTTAACTAAAATAATTTTACAAGTTTAAATGAAATTCATTCATGACAAGAATTCAACCGGTTAATAATCTTTTTATTTGTTTGCAGAATCAATTAGATATAGACATCCAAATATCTGAATGGGTACCTATCGTTTTTTAAATATCAGATTTTTTAGTTTAAAATTAAATTTTATTCGAATATTATAAATTTTCGGATGAGATTCAGACTCAGATTCTTTCAAGTCCGCATAGGTTTGTAAAAACCTGATAATATCCAATTACTAGCACAGGTGTACGAATCAAACTCTAGTATTTTTTAATAGTCAATAATTAGCATCCACATTCAACTAACCAAAATTAGATATGCGTTGTAATGCTAGTACAAGCTCCAACCTTTGAATAGCCGTGACGATCCTCTTCAATCTGTAGTAACTCCTTTTTGTTATATTAAATCACAAAATACAACCAATGTTGTTTGTAAGATGCATATATAAAAGAGAGATATATATATACACACACTGATACCTAAATTCAATATTGGTTAATATATATGAGTTCAAAGAACACATTAAATTTTGTTCGATTTAGTATCTTCTTCTTTTGCTAACTCAGGAGGATCCTTGCCCGTATGCGATGATATGAATAATACATGTGGACGAAATATCAATTATTGTGGTAGTGAAGTACCAACGTACTACTGACCATCCCCAAATTAATGAGTGAAATTTTTATAGAAAATAGTAGGTTTCTATTTCGAGCAAAGAAGGATACTCAACAAAAGCTTACTAAACTATTGTTGTAAAAATAAGTAACTACAAATTCAAATATTTTATTTGGTTCTTCTCTGCCCAAACCTACCGAAGAAGTAAAGTTCTCTAATATATTCATCACTCAAATCAAAACTATTGTATTGATAGAATTAGAAATATCAAATATCTATTTTTTTTTATATTTTCCTGATAGTAAAATATTTTGCATATATAAATATTTTTCGACTTTTATATTTATATCAAATATACACATAGCCTTTTATTAACTCATCTTGCTAAATTTATAATTTATAAGAGAAAATGGGGAAATATCTAAAAGGAAAAATAAAAAAATATATCAACTAAAAGAATTATACTCCCTCCGTTTTTTAATATAAGTCGTTTTAAAGCTATGCACATAGATTAAGAAAATCATTAATTTCTTATATTTTCAAAACAAAAACATTATTAATTATTTACCTAACCACAATTCAACCAATAGAAAAATAGAAGATATATTATCATTGGTCAGACAACATTAATTATTAATAAATGTTACATAGAAAACCGAAAACGACATATAATTTAGAACAAAAAAATTTCTCTAAAGCGACTTATATTGAAAAACGGAGGGAGTATAACATAAACAAATATCAAAAAAAGAAAAGCGATAGCATTTAATTAAATACATGGATTTGTAAAAGTTATACACAAATAACACTTCAATTTCATCATTTACAACAACAAAAAAACACTTCAATTTCATATTGTTTTCAGCTTAACTTTAATATTTAGTCGGTTTAATATTTTCGAAATATTTAAATAGGCTCTCTCATTCATTCATTCTCTTAGCTAACGTTACCTCGTGGGTCGGCGAGATCTTTTCGGCAGAGATTCTCTAGAAATCTCTCGCCCCCATAAAGACACTCTCACAAATAATCCAAATCCCTAGTTTTGTGCCAAATCGAATCGAAACTGCTCTCTGCCACCAGGAGCTATCGACATTTTTCCTCTGTGAGTGCCAACACAAACTCGGGCTCCAAAGTTTTCGTTTTTCGTTGATGGGTCTTCCCTTTCGACCAATCTGGTTCCATGTTTGTGTGTTTCTCACTGTTATTCTACATCTTCTGATCACTGCTCTGCTCATGAGTGTTGCTATGTAACAGTTTGATCGTTTCGTTTGTAGCTTTTTGCTTGTTTGGTACTGTTCCCATGGGTTTAAGTGTAAAAAATGTGAACTCTTTTCCTGTAAAGTTCCAGCCTTTGATGTGTTTTGTCGGCTTGTTAGATTCTGTCTTCTCAATCCAAGTCTGCTCTTTTTCTTACAGTTTGTTCATGACGGGTCAAGACATCAATGGGATCGAGTTTCATCAGCAGAGACACGGTCTTTTGAAGGACCAAGTCCAACTGGTTAAGAGAAGAGACTCGGTTCGGTACGAGATAGTTCCTATTCAAGATCGGTTATCGTTTGAGAAGGGCTTCTTTGCTGTTATCCGTGCGTGCCAGTTGCTCTCTCAGAAGAACGATGGGATCGTATTGGTTGGTGTGGCTGGTCCATCTGGCGCTGGAAAGACTGTGTTCACCGAGAAGATACTCAACTTTTTGCCTAGTGTTGCTGTCATATCGATGGATAACTATAATGACGCTAGTAGAATTGTTGATGGGAACTTTGACGGTAAGAAGTTTTCATCTTTGATATTTGCTCATTGAAAGATCTTTGATCGTTTTTATTGGGAAATGTAGATCCACGGTTAACGGACTATGACACATTGCTCAAGAATCTTGAGGATTTGAAGGAAGGGAAACAAGTTGAGGTTCCTGTATATGATTTTAAGTCCAGCTCTCGTGTTGGATACAGGTAAAGCATACAACCAGCATGTGTTCTTTGTGGTTATTTCCACTGAAACATTTTTTTTTTAATTTTTTGGTAGGACACTTGATGTTCCAGCTTCTAGGATTGTGATTATTGAAGGAATCTATGCGTTGAGTGAAAAATTGAGACCTTTGTTGGACCTTCGTGTGTCTGTTACTGGTGGAGTTCACTTTGATCTTGTGAAACGGGTTCTTCGTGATATACAGCGTGCAGGGCAACAGCCGGAGGAGATCATCCATCAGATATCTGAAACGGTTTGTTCTTGTTTCTTTTATATTTTGCTTCTTGGCTGTTATTGGTTGAGTGACCTCTACAGACTCCACTGTTAATGTAGGTGTATCCGATGTACAAAGCTTTCATTGAGCCAGATCTCCAGACTGCTCAAATCAAAATCATTAATAAGTTCAATCCCTTCACTGGTTTTCAGAGCCCAACATACATCTTGAAGGTTTGAGAAAATGACATCATTTGTGTCCTGTAATCTTGTCTGCGTTTGATAAACTGAAGTTCTTTTGCTTTTTTGTAGTCAAGAAAGGATGTATCTGTTGATCAGATCAAGGCGGTCCTTTCTGAAGGACATACAGAGACCAAGGAGGAGACCTATGATATATATCTTCTTCCTCCTGGTGAAGATCCAGAGTCTTGCCAATCGTATTTGAGAATGCGGAATAAAGATGGAAAGTACAGCCTCATGTTTGAGGTTTGTCCCTTCAGAGTTTTCTTTTTTTTCATGTTTTCTGACAAGCTTAAAATGATGTGGTGAGTACCTATGGTAATGGTTTTTGATATCCAGGAATGGGTTACGGATACTCCTTTTGTCATATCCCCAAGGATTACTTTTGAAGTGAGCGTTCGTTTGCTTGGTGGGCTTATGGCATTGGGATACACAATAGCAACCATACTTAAAAGGAACAGCCATGTATTTGCTACCGATAAGGTGATTGTCAAAATCGATTGGCTTGAGCAACTGAATCGTCACTACTTGCAGGTTTGTCTATCTAAGCTCATTCACCACCATTTGCTTGAAAATTGGTAGCATCTTGGCATGAGAATATATATAATGGCTTTATAATTGAACTTTGTTATAATCAGGTGCAAGGTAAAGATCGGCAAGTTGTACAGAGCACTGCAGAGCAGCTAGGATTGGAAGGATCGTTCATTCCACGCACCTATATTGAACAGATCCAACTTGAGAAGCTGATAAATGAAGTAATGGTATGATTTGATTTTTTGAGTTTTTTATTACATCTCAATAGACTTCCTGATTAGAAGTCCCAACCTATTACAGGCACTACCAGATGATTTGAAGAACAAGCTTAGCTTAGATGAGGATTTGGTGTCTAGTTCAAGTCCCAAGGAAGCACTCTTACGAGCGTCTGCAGATAGAGTATCCATGAGAAATAAGAACCTAAGGTACACTTGTGTCAAGGAGTGTATAAGAAAGCTTTGTTACTTCCACATACATGTGTCCTTATAGTTGTTATGCCATTTGTGATACACAGAGGCATGTCACAGTCATATTCAACCCAAAGAGATAAGAATATCTCCAAGCTTGCTGGTTATTCTTCAAGCGATAGGAGGTACGAAGAGAGAAACCACGACTCACCAGCGAACGAGGTTTCAGATTTGTTCTCCTTCATTGGCCACTTTAAAATCGTTCTTATAGTTAACAGTGCAGTTGTCTATTTTTTAGGGGTTTATGACTCAGCTTTCGGAACAAATATCATCTCTCAATGAGAGAATGGATGAGTTCACAAACCTTATCGAAGAGCTGAATTCAAAGTTGAGCTGCAACAAGAACCCTCCAACACAGCAGAGCATAGAAGTCTGCAATGGCTCAGCTCCAACTTCGTATTTCATATCTGGTCTGGACAATGGCTGTTTGACAAATGCCATAATGCCTCATTCATCTTCATCTTCCCAGTTAGCCAAGGATTCGCCATTAATGGAAGAGGCAAGTCATCTTACATTATTTTACTTATTTTTTAAATAAAATTTGGATTGTATTACATTGCTTAAGTTGCTGGTTCTGGTGCAAAAGCAGATATCGACTCTCTCACGTGGACAGCGTCAAGTGATGCATCAGTTGGATAATCTGTGCAATTTGATTAGGGAAGACTCAGCCGAAAGGTCACGCCTAGCAAGAACAGGAAGCAGCAATAGCAGCAGATCAAGCAAAAGCTTCTTCTTATCCAGTGTGGAATCTAGTAGCCTCCCTCTCGTGTTAACAACCTTGGCTCTTTGCAGCGTAGGAGTAGTAGTGATCAAGAGCTACATTAACAACCGGCAATAACATCAATAACCATTATGGATCTTCTCTCTTCTTCTTTTTTGGGTATTTTTCTCACTGGAGGCGTTTTGCGAGAGCTTCCGTGGGTTTCTCTACGTAGACGATGACACACTCTCTATTAGTTTTATATTTAATAAGATTAAGTCATTTTACACTTCTATGTTAGTTCATACTTCATACTCAAAGACAAGACCTAGTTGCTAGTTCTGTTCGGTTTCTGAGCGTTTCATATGAAAATTACAGTACTGATCATATTATAAACAAATTTTTGTTTTGGGTTTGGATCTGTATGTCAGCCCTACACAAGTTTTACAAATATGCTCCACCAGAAATTGCTCTACACAAAATCTATCACCAGCTCTGCTTATCGTTTCTGTGTGGATCCTGTGAAAGCCATCATATTGCTTTGTCTAACCAAGCCGGCAGCCTCAAGGAAGATTTCATTCCAAGTCTTGTGAGGAAGATTGAGTAGAGGATATGCAGCAACAGCACAAAGAATCCACTGTTTAGCAACAGCTGTTGACAATCAAAAGGTAAGTTTCTCAGCTTCTTCTATCTTCCTGGTTATACAGAGGGAGAGGAGAGTGATAAAGAGATTAGATAGCCTACCACTGTTCCGAATATCATATAGATGAGGCTCATGGAAGGCATTAGGTTGAGGCCCATGGCGGTGAAAACATAAGAGAGAGATGCGTGAATGTTAATTGTGATCTGCAAGAACAATGCAATAGGAGTTTTGTTTATGCAAGACTGTTTCTAAGGGTAAAAAGAGTGATAAGTTTTAAGGGAAAGAGGCTTACCACAGCAAGAATGTTTTCTCTTATTAAGAAGGATGATGTCAGAACATATCCTATGAGACCCAATGCTCGGACCTGCACGAGAAGAAACACGTCAATACAAGTAAACAAAGAGAGATAAATGTTAACTAGTCTGTTAATTTCACCATTGTGCATAAGAAAATGGAGAGACGCCAGCTTGCCTTCATCCTAAAAACAGAAGAACATTGTGACAAAATAAGTCACTGAGGTAGTGCCAATTAATCTACTTCCAAAACTTCACTTATTCTCCTCAAAGGTAAAAACAGGAAACAGTAAGATGCATATTAGTTTTTTGAAGTTTTTGTTGTGGTGGAGAACTAAAAACTGTGCAGGATAGAGGCGAGTATATGAGTTAACGTACCTCCACAATGAACCAATCGCAAGCCCCAGAAGGCCATGCATAAGCTACAAGAGAAACCCCAAAAAGGTCATGCAATCGTTGTGAAAGAAAATCATAAAGAAACAAAAACACATAGCAGACTGAAGCTAGCAAAGAGGAGGGCTTACAAAGTAAGTCAATGCTTTGACTGGACCTGATAATATGAACAAGAGCATGACAGTAGCAACCTGATAACAATCAAACAAACAAACACCACAAAGACTTGAAGCACATGTGCCAACAAATTTTCATTCATGTGAAAAAAGGAATGTCCTTTACATTACCATTGTCTTCCTGCCGCCTGCAATGTTCCATCTTATCGAAGATATCACTATTGGCAACGCAAAGAAACACCCAAAGTAGTTCTGCGTTCAAAAAGTGTAACTCTCACATCCTTTATTTATCCAAAGTTATCATTTTTCTAGTGGTATAAAGCTAAATGAGACTACTTTCTTCATCAACTGAACAAAACAAGAAATGGGTAAGAACCTCAATGGCGAGGGAGTTGCTGAGAAAATAAACAAGCCCGGTGACGGCAGCGAACATGGCGCATTCCACCAGTCTCAGCGTCTTCTGGTAAACCAATTCATCTCCCTCCTCGGCTTCTTCTTTCTTCCCATCCTCTTGATTACCTGAAAACGAAGCTCTGGAGACGCTCGAGATGCTCGAGAGTGCGAGGCAGCTTCGGTTGGAGGTGGAGACGAGAGAGATTCTTGGTCTTTGTGGAGAGAGTGACAGCAGAGAAGAGGAAGAGGAAGCAAATGAGTTAGTAGTGGCGAAGTGGTAAAATTGAGTAAGAGTGGACTGGTGATGATGAATGGTTTTGAGGAGATTCATGGAGGAGGAAGAGGCGAAGAAGAAGAAAATGAGATTGTTTGTTTTCCCACGGCGACAAGAGCTTTCTTTCTTCTGCTCCGTCTATTCTGAGATAAACTGTTTGGTTGAAGTTCTGAACCGGATCATACCAAATTTAAATCGACGGTACGATACGGTTTGGTAAACAATAAACATATTCCATCAATTTCGAATTCGGCTCTCTTTCTTTGCTGACGTCACAACGTAAACGGGTAACCCAAACCCGACCCGATGCAGTAAAACCAGCTTCTCGTCTCGTCTCGTCCCGACCCGGGCTCTACTTTTTTTTCTTTCTCATAGATTCTCTCCCCATCATCAATGGCGGTGATCAGTCCAGCTACACGTATCTCCCCGCCGCTGAACCGGCCTTTTAGCCACCGCTCATCACTCCCTTCCCCCTCTAAGAACCTCCTCTTCCTCAAAAACCCCATTCCGAGCTCCACGATCGTCGCCGTCCGGTGCCAGAAACCTTTCTCCGACGGGGGTAGCTCCACGAACCACGCCTCTTCTGTTTCATCCTCCATCGATTTTCTAACCTTGTGCCATCGGCTCAAGGTATGTGTGTCTGAGAAGAAACCATATAGATTCCCAAAATCCAAAGTTAGGATCTTTTGATTTTGGAGTTGCCTTGTTTTTTTTTTTTTTGTTGTGTAGACGACGAAGAGAAAAGGATGGATCAATCAGGGGATCAATGGAGCTGAATCGATTGCTGATCACATGTACCGTATGTCTCTAATGGCGCTCATTGCTGGTGATCTTACTGGAGTTGACAGAGAAAGGTTGGTGCTTGCCTTCCCTCCTCAACTGTTTTTGAGATGTCGTAGGAAGGATACTGTTTAGATTGTTACTATGGTTTGTAATAAATGGCGTGTAGAGCTCAGTGTGGTCTGATATATGTAAGTGTTTGGTTTTTTTTTATCAGTATGTGGGTAATGTAAGGAGAAACGGAGAGAGAGTTGATGAGGATGGTAGTGACTGAGACTTATATTATAGACTTTATCTGCTAGAAAGTGGCATTTTCGTAGAACTCTCTTAGTGTAGTGAAAATGTCTCGAGAGTTTTAAGTGAAGCAGCTAGTGTTCTCAAGTTAACAAATTTGTTCCTTAGTTGATTTGTGTGTCTCAAGAATTAGCTATGGATATACATGTTTGTCATTTAAATCACACATACTTAGAAATTTGAAAGAATGACAAGGTAGGAAGAAGATCCGTGGACAGTTGACTTTAAAGTGAGATTTAGGCACTTGGGTTGTCCAACTTTAGAAAAAATATAAGCCTCTATTTTATGGCCATGGCTAACTGGATCTTTCTCCATCTTCTTTCTTTCTCTTGGTGTCTTAAACAGGTGTATTAAAATGGCAATTGTGCATGACATCGCTGAAGGTAATTACACATTTGTTCCTTAATCCTTGTTTTCCACTGAATGATCTCTTCTCCTAGTTAGTTAAGTTTCTTCCAAAAACTACAGGCTGGTTTGGAAGATACAAACTTATATAGCTTCAAAGGCCTGAGTAGGGTAGGATCTATGACAGATGTACTTGGATTCGTTTGTCAAATGTCTTCTTTTTTTTTTTACTAAACATGTGTTAAGAGCTGAGCACGTTTGGTTTCTTTCTCTCTATTCATGCTTTTCTTCTGGAACTTAAATCCTACCAAATTGGTAAACCCTTGACTTCTTTCTGGCTTCTGAACAGCTATTGTTGGAGATATTACCCCATCTGATGGTGTGCCTAAGGAAGAAAAGAGTAGGAGAGAGAAAGCAGCTTTAGAGGAGATGTGCGAAGTTCTGGGTGGAGGCGTAAGAGGTATATATGTACACCTTTTCTCTCGTCATCTACTAAATGTTTTGGTTTCCAGATCAATAGTTTGATAAGTCAAAAATGTTAACGTGCAGCTGAGGAGATCACCGAACTTTGGCTGGAGTATGAGAACAATGCTTCTCTAGAGGCAAATCTCGTAAAAGACTTTGATAAGGTATGGTTTTGAGTTTGCAACCATCTATGGCTGTCAGATGTTAATAATTAACAACTTACAACTATACCTTACACTGACCCCTTGTTGTACTTGCGGCTCTAAGGTTGAGATGATTCTCCAGGCACTAGAATATGAATCAGGTAAATCTCAATCTTTATCTTTTTAAAATCACGTGTGCTTGTTATCACTCTTACAATACATCCCAAGCAACCTGAGTTGACGTTTGATCATTGTGGCAGAACACGGGAAAGTGCTCGACGAGTTTTTCATATCAACAGCAGGTATAGAAACTATCTCATTCCCTGTTTTACAGTTTTAAAGTCGAAAACATCTGGTTTCATCAAAATACCTTTGCTCCTCCGATTGCAAATGCAGGCAAGTTTCAAACCGAAATTGGAAAGAGCTGGGCTGCTGAGATCAACGCGAGGAGAAGATCCCAGTTGACAAAAAGACAGAGATAGTAATCCAGTTGCGTCCCACAACTATCAACACTAGGAATCTTCAGAGCAAACTTCAAAACCAAAGCAGATGCCTCTTGAACCAAAAGGTGCAAGCTTTTCTGGTGAAATTTTCAATTTTGTTGTGCAACGAACACAAACACCTGGTTTTTAACTTCCCTTTCAGTTGCTTGTTAAGTAGTACCAAACTTTTTAAGACACTCTTGTTGCTCAGAGAAGTGGATCAGAGTTTGTTTTATCAAAACCCTTGTTCGAGGTTCCTAATCTGATTCTGATTTGAGTCAGATTTTTTTTTCACTCATGATGTAAGCAGAGACGTAAATGTGTGTGCCTATCAGAATCAAAACTCATTAGAGAGTGGTTAGCACCTCAAATGAAATCCTCTGGTTGGTCTAGTCCGAAACAATGAAAGAACAGATGGTAACAGGACAACGTGTAACATACTATGTCGGGGCGTAGAAGAGTTTTCATTTTCTTACATGAGAAGTCACTTCTGCATCTATACTTATGTGATGTAACTGCTTGTTATCATGTCCTCTCAATGTTATGCTAATAATAAGTCAACAATCTTCCTTTATGTCACCAAACTTTTCATTGACATCTGGTCAATTGACTAAATTTGCCAAATATAAGATGAAAATAGACCTATTTGCCCTTTTGATGAACCACCTTCATGTTGTTGAATAGTATCAGAGGGAACAAGATTTTAAGCAGCTACAGTTCTATTGACGTCAAGATTCCTAAATATGCCGGTAGATATGTCTCAATCCTCACGTGGTCTATGCACTTGCATTCTATATAGTATCTTTTTGTAAACCTTGAAGTTTTGTGCATAACACAGAGTGATGGAAGAAGATTGTGGTGCATTTGTAGCAGACTGTGTTGTCCTGTCATGCTGCTGCCAGTGCCTTGTGTTGCAAGTTACTGGCTTCGTCTTCTTCAAGATTCCTCTTAAACTTGTTCAGAAGGTGAAGAAGTTTGTGAGGAGTAGATGTGGAAAAACCTTGAAACCAAGGATGGAGGAGGATGTTGTCAAAGAGAAGCATTGTTGTGGAAATGGGTTGGCCTTTGAAGAAGGGTCATCAAGATTTAATTGCGTTGAAGACATTGAGGGAATGTTGCAAGAACTGTCTATGAACAAGGAGTTCTTGTTTGGAAGCTTCTGGCGCCATGAAGATTCTTCTGACATTCTAGATGTCAAATAGCGAAAAAAAAAACAGAGATTAATACTCATCTTCTTTGCTTTAAGTTCATGTTAGTGTTATTGATCACGAATAAAGAAGCTTAAGGAGACGGATTCAAACCTCTCTCTTGAAAGACAAGGAGAAGAGATAGTAGGTAGCTAAGACAAGGCTGTAATATTGTAGAACTTTCTTAACTCATGTACAATCTTCCTGTTTTCCAATATAATTAGATTGTCATATCATTTTGTCACTTGTCAAGGTTCTTGCAGATGAGATCTCATGACCGATCTCTTCGTAGCCGATATTCTAGCTGTGAAACCAACCAATGCAAGCCTTACTGATATACAGAGGCGGTCCTGAGCATAACGAAGTGAAACATTAGACTAAGACTCCAATTTTCTAAAAAACAATTTACACTAGAAAAACCCTCCAAATTTGTTAATTTTTTTTTTTTATTAAAACCTTAGTAAAATGTTTATGGCACCCAACATTTCAAGAACCCCCTGCTTATATAAGTCTCACCAATTTTTAACAACCCATGGTCATTGCACTGATCCCCCCAGCTATATGCAAGAGCTTCAAGAAACACAATATACTTCATCATGTCACATACTCTATGGGAAAATGACATATGCATCATTGACTTCATCATCGACTTCGTCAAGGCAAAGCAAAATTATTAACATCTACAAGCTCCTTCTTACATCTTCAAAGACTTTGGTTTCTCAGTCAGATATGAAGGAATGGTTGTTTCCGCAACAGAGCTTCAAAAACTCCAAGGGAAGAGTCAATGTTCGGCTCTACAATCAGTGTGAATATAAGAGTAAAAAATAAAAAATCAAATCACTCAAGCCACGTGGAACCATTTTTGAATCTGAACAAGTAAAAAATCAAATCAAACCATTTTTCTCTTCCCACACATCTCACTCACTCACTCGATTCTCAACAACTAACAGTTTCCGACTTCTCTGTAATCCTAAAATTAGCCAAAACGGCGAAATCGGATAACAACAGAGAGGAGGAGGAGAATATGCCGTCGCAGATTCTCCCATTCTCATACCTCCCTCCCCCTAAATCACCACCACTCGCGAAGCAAGCCATGTACAAGCCTCTGATCTACGACGATTATCCCTCAACCACCACCACCACCGTCAAGCCTCTCCTCTCCCGCGCCTCCACCTTCAACGCCTCCGCTCTCGCCACCAACGGTGGTGGCGGCTTAACCGCTTGGTATCACAACAAACGGCGTCGTTCAAACAGCGATAATAACTGCCTCTCCGCGCTTCCCGATCGTACTAACGGAACCGACGGCGGTGATAACGGCCAACAAACTATCGCTCAGGAGGTTACACACGCCGCCGCAGAGACCTTTTTGTTGACTCGTCTGTGCTTGAAGCTCCTGAGCTATCTTGGGTATCTATGACAGAAAAAAGAAATGATCTTTCGTTGTTGGGTTTGTTTGTAATTGATCACTGATTCGAAAACTGTTGTTCAGGGTAGGGTATAGATGGATCACAAGGTTTATGGCTCTTGGTTGCTATGCTTTCTTACTAATGCCAGGCTTTGTTCAAGGTTCCTGTAGATTTGTTTTAGTGTTGATCTTGTTACTGTCACTATAAAGTTCCATTGCTTAAAGGTTCGGACTTTTACTTTGCAGTGGGATATTACTACTTCTTCTCTCCTTACGTTCGAAGAAGTATTGTTTACGGTGATCAACCAAGGAACAGGTCATGCTCCTTTACTGCTTATCAGTTCTGTTTCAGAGACTGGTAGATGCTTTATTTTTTTTTGTTTTGGTTTTGGTTTTGGTTTCTTTAGGCTTGACTTGTATCTACCTAAGAACTCCAACGGTCCTAAACCAGTTGTGGCGTTTGTCACTGGTGGGGCCTGGATTATTGGGTGAGTTATGGACGCTCTTTTCATGCTATTGCGTTGAGGAAGAACTGCAATTGTCGTCTTACAGAATTGTGTTTGATACAGTTATAAGGCGTGGGGTTCTCTTTTAGGACAGCAGTTATCAGAAAGAGATATTATTGTCGCATGCATCGATTACAGGTTATTATTATGTGTGGCTTAAGGTTTTATTTTCTGGCACAATGAATGTTATGGTGTTCTCTTATCTTCCATCACTTTCCATTATACAGTTTTTTGTTTTTGGTTAATGTTTTGATTTACAGTTTCTCCCATCTCACTGGTAGTAAATTTTCTTATACAGGAATTTTCCTCAGGGATCTATTAGTGACATGGTCAAAGATGCTTCTTGTGGCATCTCATATATTTGTAATCATATTGCTGAGTATGGTGGTGATCCAAACCGGTATTAATCCTGTGGCCAACTCTTGAACAGGGAAGCTCTCAAGTTTTAGATTTCTAGCTCACTGATTTCTGATTTTTTTTTGTCGTGTAGAATTTATTTGATGGGACAGTCTGCTGGTGCACATATCGCTGCTTGCACCCTTGTAGATCAGGTTGTTAAAGAGTCAGGGGAAGGGGACAGTGTTTCTTGGAGTAGTTCACAGATAAATGCTTATTTTGGTCTCTCCGGAGGGTAAGCCTTTCTTCTGATCCCAGAATAATGACATTGGAATAATGGAATTGAGACGTCTCAATAAGCTGTTATAAACAAGTTTATTTTCGAGTAATTTTCGTGAAATGGTTGTAGATAATCGCATAGCGTTATTTCAAAGAGCAGCTTAATGAAGCAAGTAGATTCATGTCTTATATCCAACTAAAGACTAAGAAGTTATAGAAAATGTTTTACACTTAACAATTATCTGTTTTACTTTCCTTTGAAATTTCTGTGATCATGATTTACAGGTACAACCTTCTGAGCCTTGTAGATCACTTCCATAGCAGGGGACTCTATCGTTCCATTTTCCTGAGGTATAATATCAAATCTTGGAATAGCTTAAGATGCTCACCTGACCTGTAGAGCAACCTAAGGTTTAACGTGTGACTTTTGTTTTCCGCAGCATCATGGAAGGAGAGGAATCATTAAGTCAGTTTTCTCCTGAACTAGTAGTGCAAAATCCAAATCTTAAACACATTATTGCTCGTCTCCCACCTATTATTCTATTCCATGGTACTGCTGACTACTCCATCCCTTCAGATGCAAGGTATGGCTAAACTTCAATAGCCTTGTGTGTGCATGTCTTGTCTCATGTAGTTCAGGTGGTTGATATGGTGATTGAACTTCTCGTGCGTTGTTTTTTTTTTTTTGTAGTAAATCTTTTGCGGAAACCCTCCAGAGACTTGGAGGTAAAGCAGAAGTGATCCTTTACGAGGGGAAAACACACACGGATCTGTTTCTTCAGGTACAAAATGGCAGGTCTTGAATGTCTATTCGTAAAAGAACCTGAATATTTGATCTAGAAACTTGGTTTATATATGTTAGGATCCAATGAGAGGTGGAGTAGATGAGATGTTTGAAGATATAGTATCAGTGGTCCTGGGAGGCGACTCAGAAGTGGTTGGTAAAAGCGTAGACAGAAGGCGTCTTGTGCCTGAATTCATGTTGAAGTTGGCTCACTGGGTCAGTCCGTTCTAACTTTCACTCTCTCTATCTCCCAGTAGAGCAGAGTGAAGTAAACTCCTTCTGTGTATAGTACTTAACAAGGAGACAGAAGAACCATTATACTTGGAAGATACGGACTGGTTTTGAACTCTGAACATGATGATGAACTGTATTCCAGTTTGCAATACACGTTGATTCTTTTGTTATTCTCGGTTTGTGTAATTGTAGAACAACAAAGATCAGTGAATAAAAAAAGCTTTATTTAGTTAGTCTCATTAAACTGTATTGGTCTTCTCCGGAGTTGCCAGTAGTGAACGGGAAGATAAGCTCTTTACAAGAAAAGTCAATACAAGAAAACAAAAGGTTATGTACCAAAGCAGCATGAATATTAAAAAAAAAAATGTTAAAGAACATGCGTCTTCGTGGTGTCACTAAGCTTAAACGCAGTCGTTTTACGGAACCAATCAACACAGGCTCCGAGCGTAAATTATTCACAGGAACAGGGTTACACTTGTAAATACAGCCTACAGGCTAATCAATACGAACACGAGCCGTGCAATTGGAGTGGCTCGTAGCCCACTGGCTGTGAGAACATCATTGGTGAATGACGGCGAGGCCCCCGTACTTAGACACGTGGCGGTCTACAATTAGTTAGAAGATGAAAGCTAGCGTTACTAGACGAGGCTATTATGGTAATATAGATATTTTCTTGGGGGCTTTTTACGGATAACAGAAAGAGATGCTCTCTCTCGATCTCATCTCCCCCCAAATCAGAGTAAACCCTAATTGTCTGTAGCTTTCTCTCTCGAAGGGGATCTTTGCTTTGCCCTTTCTCGACTCTGGTTTATTACTTTCTCTCTCTCTCTCTATCTCTCTTTGTTTGTGGATTTGGCGAAAGAGAGAGATATAGATCCGGTATGGCGACTGATAACACGGGCGCGAAATCGAGCTCCTCCTCGGCAGATTCTTACGTAGGGAGCTTGATTAGTTTGACTTCCAAGAGCGAGATCAGATACGAAGGCATCCTTTACAACATCAACACCGATGAATCCAGTATCGGACTTCAAAACGGTACGATTCCGTCTCAGGATTGTTAGATGTCTAGTGTATAACTCTTATGCTCTATCTATCCCTGTGTGCTCTTGTGATTGGATCTTCATTAATAAGTTGTGCTCATGTCTACTATCTAAGCTCATCAGATTGTAATCAAAGTCTTGAAACTGTTGGTGAATCTTTGAATAAGCTTAGTATGTACTGATCTGTGTGATTTTCAACGTATGTAGTCCGATCATTTGGAACTGAAGGAAGGAAAAAAGATGGTCCTCAAGTTCCTCCAAGTGAGAAAGTTTATGAGTACATATTGTTCCGTGGAACCGATATCAAGGTATCCAAACAGGATTGTGCGTATGCTTTGATGTAACTATCACTGTTTGTGCACTGACTCTTCTTGTTATTGGCAGGATTTGCAAGTCAAAGCCTCTCCACCAGTTCAGCCTCCAGCTCCACCTACCTTAAACAATGATCCTGCTATAATTCAGGTGAATATAATGGAGATGTTGTAGAGTAATCTTGTAGAGATGTGTCTTCATGCCCCGATTGTCTCTGTTTTGCAGTCTCATTATCCTAGCCCGATCCCAACATCTAGTGGCTTGCCTCCCGCCGTGAGCAGTTCAATGCCTGACATTAGTTCTCATAATGGACAACCTGGGCAGCATGGGATGGGATTCCAAAACTCAATGCCTTTGTATCAGCCTGGTGGAAATCTTGCTCCCTGGGGAGCCTCACCTCAACCACCAATGTATTGGCAAGGATACTACACCCCACCTCCCAATGGCCTTCCCCAGTTGCATCAACAGTCTTTGATTCGGCCTCCTCATGGGCTGCCTATGCCCGGTTCCCTGCCGCAACCCATTCCGTATCCTAACTTTAATGCTCCTCAACCTACAGGGTCATCAAATTTGCAGGGCTCAAGCTTGCCGGAACCACCTTCGTCACTGTTTCCTTATAGTAGCAGTTCTCAAGCTCTGGCACCCAGTTCTTTGCCTTTTACTGGTTTACCTATGACGATGTCTTCAGGCCTGCAATCAACACTGCAGTCAGCACCATCTCCTTCCCTAGCTTCAGAGATGGCACCTCCTTTGTTTTCGAACAAGGCTCCTATTGCTGCACCTCCTACCCTACCTCAGGATACTAATTTGCTTCCCTTTTCTCTACCAACTACTAGAGCCACTGATACAAGTGCTGGCTTTTCACTAGTGACTGATCCGATATCTGTGCCACAGACGACACCATTAGCATCTGCTCCTGATTCTGAAGTTTCTAGTTCCATCAGCCAAGATAAGCCAAAACCTTTGTTGGTTACTCCTGGCCAACTGTTGCAGTCTGGATCTGCGTCAGTCTCTTTGTCCCCACCCTCTAACAACGCTGGTAAAGATGATGAGGTGGTTCAAGTATCATCATCAGCTGCTTTGGAACAATCTGCTCCAGTTACATCAGAAGCCCAACCCCCAATACTGCCATTGCCTTCCTCTGCAAGGCCAACTCATAAGGTTTTGAACTTACACAAATTTCCAAATCTTTTTATTTGCTTGTCATCCCTTTAAACGATATTGCTACTTCACTTACTGATATGAGAACGACCCTTAAATTCTAGAGAATTTTTTTTGAGGAGTAATGAACTTGATATGATCTTCCATTTGCTTGAATAACCTGTAGCTGTTATATTTTCACATGTGGTAATGCCCATCCGAAGCCTCTTTTTTCTTTGTAAAAGAGGCATGAAAAGCTCTCTTGGTTCCTTCCTTGGTCTATATTAGATTTCATCTTGAATGTCTTCATTGTTTGATGATTAGTTGATCTCGTTTGCTGATTTTTTCTCAGCCAAACGGGCATTCCTTCCCAACCCATAATGGTTACAGGGGACGTGGGAGAGGAAGGGGAAGAGGAACAGGGGTAATATTCTTCTCTCTCATTTTTAAAATGTGTCGAGGCATTTAATTGTTTTTGCTAACATCTACTAGTTAAAGTAAGCTCATAAATCATAGCCAAGTATGCTAATAATCCTCCTTGTTGGCAGCGATCACACCAGGTAATGAAGTTCACTGAAGATTTTGACTTCACGGCGATGAATGAAAAGTTCAATAAGGATGAAGTATGGGGTCATCTTGGGAAGAGCACCAATGGTGATGGTGATGATGATTTCCCGATCGTAGATGAACCTGAGGCGCCTAAGGTCGAGGTCAAAGTAAGTCAAGTAAACATATAATAAAGTAAAACCGCCATATTCCATCCCCCTCTCTGGTCTCATATGCCTTAATTGTTTTATTGATGTAGCCTGTTTACAACAAAGACGACTTTTTCGATAGCCTATCATCAAACTCCGGCGACAGAGATTCCCAAAATGCAAGGCCTAGGTTCTCAGAGCTACGTAAACTAGATACTGAGGTACAATCTATAGTATATTTCTTCATTCAAAAAGCAGGCTGGACATAATTAGTTCCAGAATCTGAAGAGAAACTCATTGACACTTGACAAACGGTATTTGGTATGATTCCAGACATTTGGTGAGTTCTCAAGATTCAGAGGAGGCCGAGGAGGTCGTGGTGGTTATGGTAGAAACGGTCACTCACGTGGTGGTTATGGTGGTCGTGGCTATGGCGGCTATAATGGGCGCGGTGGTGGTGGTGGAGGCTACGGGTATGGTGGTCGTGGCCAAGGGAGAGGCGTGTGAAATCGTATTTCCCTAAAAGTTGTGCTAAAAGGATTTCTAAAAGACTCGGAATCCGAAGGAGCTTATCATGTGCTTTTGGTATGTTGCAATAAAACAAAACAAACTTGAGTCTTATGTAATGCTTTTGTTGTTAGAGAAACCCCCTTGTGTGGTTTTCGAGTGTATCAATTTGATTTGGGATCTTTGTTTCAAGACTTTGTAATACCAGTCTTTCAGTATTCAGTGACATTTTCTTTTGTTTCTTAAGCTTTTTGCCTTGTAGAAATTGAAAGTCAAGATTTTGACTTTGAGAGTACTTAGCAGCCTTAGATAAAATGGGCCGTACAAGGAGATAAAGAGAGAGGTCCATATGCATAGATCCCTAATGTCTTTTTGTAATAATTGGACGCATCACTTTGTCTGCAACTTTTAAAGTCTGAGAGCGTACTCACACACTGTAGTCAATTTTGAAGAGAGATAATAGAATGGGAAGTGCTTCACTTGTCTTGTTTGCGAGACTCTCGGGTTTAGTAATCGCGGTTTTGGTTGTGTACTGGGCCCTCTTGCTCGTCCCTCATCAAGGCCTCACATACTCTGTAATTCCTGAAGCTCCTTGTTGATTTCAACTGGATCTCTCTCTAATTAAGTTTGTCCTATTGTAGACTCTTCATCCTCTGCTGATGGTAATTGGCTTCATTCTTGTAAGTGGAGAAGGTAGTAGTGATCCGTCTCTCTTTCTCTCTCTCTTCTTACCCTTTTCAAGGTTTCATCTCTTTATCTTGAATAATTTAATGATTAACTGGAAATTTGATTAATGCAGCGATTCTGATACACAGATGGTTGCCTGGTTCAAGAAAAACAAAGAAAGCAGTTCATCTATGGCTACAAGGAATGGCATTGGTCTCTGCTGTGTTTGGGATATGGACAAAGTTCCAATATCAATCTGGAGTTTTCTCAAACTTCTACAGTCTCCATTCTTGGATGGGTCTACTCTCTGTTTCTCTCTTCGCTGCTCAGGTCCGTCCCTTTTTTTTTTTATCACCAACATTATTAATTTTATTCAATTATTATAATAATCATCTGACATTTTTAATGAATGCATTATCAAATCCATAATACAAAAGTGAAAAGACTATAGATGCTTTCTTTAAAAAAAAATTATTTCAAAAGGTTGGATTACCCGTTGCTGTCATTATTATTTTTCCTTTTAAAAAAAATATATTTTCAATCAATAATGTAAAGAATGACTTGAGGAAGAAACTGAGTACCCACTTGGGATTAGTTTCTAATTGTTACGGAAACTGACAAGATTCCCCCTAAATTATTAATTAAATATTAAACAAGAACCATTCATTATTGTCACTTCAGTCTATACGCTATGTCCTATTTATTTCAGTGCAGTAAGTACCCCACGACACGAGGCTCTTTAAGGGGCGTCAATAGTTCGTTTTAATAGATGCGGGGTTTGATTGTAATTACGTTTTCTTACTGCATGAATATTTATTAGTTATGACGTTGTGTTGCAGTGGGTGACTGGGTTCATGAGCTTCTGGCATAGAGGAGAAGTACGGACAACAAGAACCACGTTTCTTCCATGGCATGTCTTCCTCGGACTCTACACCTACGGTCTAGCCATTGCCACCGCGGAGACCGGACTACTTGAAAAGCTAACCTTCCTTCAGACCAACAAAAACGTCCCAAGACGCTGTCATGAATCAACGGTCGTCAACGGTCTTGGTCTCGGCTTGGTTCTGCTCAGTGGCGTTGTCATAACAGCTGCTATTTTGCCAAAGTATCAGAATAGCCATTCTGGTAATGAGAAACTCGTTTATTCATCTCAAGACCGTCCCAAATGTTTGACTTCTTGAGTTTAAAAAAAAAAAAATTTGTTTTTGTATTAATAACTACACATCTCTCTGGTGTACAAATTAGTTTCGGTATTAACGCATTGTGATGATTAGACTCCTGTCTACAAACTTGGCTCCTCCAACTTTTCCTTGAATCTGAGACGGTAAGCGAATCACTCTTCTTTGGTCCCCAGCTTCTATCAATAGCTCTGAGCCTCCTCTGTACTGCAGTTTCATCAAAAGCAAAGATACGTTTCAGCTAATCAAAGAGAGTCCAAATTGAGATATGAGATGTTTCTTTTTCTTTACCTGGTACAGTTTGATTTCTGATTTATCAAACCCTGGCATGAACAGAGTCACTGACTTCTTAGCTGTATCAAACGTTACTGGTGGTGTCAAGCTAACTGTTCCAGAAAGAAGCTCCCTTACACTCGAGTTCGCTTGGTCCAGCAGAATCTTGTCCCAGTCCAGACCGTTACTAGTAAATGGAACTGATGCAGAAGCAAAAGGCAGCGGCGCAAACTCCTCTCTTGTGATTTTGTTCGACTCAGAAGAAGGAGAAGAAGATATAGCAAAAGCGGCAGAAGCATGAGATCCTGCTTGTATTGTACAACCCCAATAACGTAATGCGGATTTAACAGACATGGGATTGTTTGGATCCATTACTAGAAAGCTCCTGAATCTGTCTGGATCTCTCAACGTTGAAGCTCCAGTCTATAAAAACATCCACAAGTAACCTCAGAGATAAATTTGTTGAAGGAGCTGAGTTATGGAACAAATAGATAGATACCTCCAAGAAACGTTCCAAAGTATCCCACATGGCAACACTTGTCTGACCATCGAAAGGCGACTTGTTGCCGCTTATGTTCATCGACTCATCAACAAATCTCATGATGGAAGGACTTGTTAGCCTCCCAAGATCAGTCTTCTCGGCCAGACTCCTCAGATATTTCACATACAACCTGCCAACAAATCCCATGTACTACTTAAATAAAAGTTGCAAGAAAGAAAAGAAAACACAGTAGACAAAAAAAAGACATAATGAGACCTTGTTTTACTGCTTAAACCTATCATCCGAAGAGTTTCCTCAGTGCTGATACCATCGTAAACTATAACGTCAAAAGCCTTTCCCTCGTGGTTCTTTCGTGTTGCTTGCCTGAAGAAACCAACGAGCCTCTCGAGTTCAAGCATTGAGAAGATTGAGTCCATCCCCGGAAGCACTCCTAGCTCTTCTCCAACTACCTACTTCACAAAGAGAACTTAAAATCCCAACAATTCTTTCTTAGCAGTAGCAGATAATGAAGCTGCGTTCATCACATACCTACCCCTTCAAGAACACCTTGGGTCATGTTAAGTCGAGCGTCTGCTTGCTTCAACTGTTTCAGAGGTTCTAGAAGCATCTGCATTGTTTTTCCAGGAATTATTAATTGTTGAGAAATGTTCGAACTTTATTAACAGTAACAGACATAAGGAGGGACATTACTTTAGTTGTTTCGAGCCTAATAACGGAGAGATTGTCGTTGATTAAGGTAGGAGAAGTGCCAATCTTGGTTCCAAGGAGGAAATCAGCAGAAGGGTCTTGACTCTGTACCACAAGGCATGTACTGAGCCCAGCCAATGCGTAATGCTATTGAACAAAAGCCATTTTGAATTTGTTATTAGTTAGTAACAACAACACCAAGCATTCTTCAGATGAAACAAAACATCTTAAAGCTTCGATCTTTCAGGTATAAGACATTCAATGAGAAAGATACAAGAAGAGTGTTTTTTTTCTTGTTGACCTGAGCGGCGAAAACAGAGGCGGTGGTCTTGCCGGAGCCGCCTTTGCCGAGAAAGGTGACGAATTTGGTGGGTTTCTGAGAAGATTCGTCTCTGGAAGATGTTTCCACCACCACCACAGCCACAGAAGCTGCTCGGTGTTTCCTGGAGAATGACGTCCGGACAATGGACGAGAGGATATCCAGACCAGGGCTTGAGCATGTAAGAGAAGAAGCTAGTAAAGTCACCATTTTTGTCTCTGTGTATGAATTCAAGATATCAGATTGGCAGGTGATAAAAGGAGTGACGAGATTTGACACAGCGACACACAATTGACGCTTGAGTTCGACCCAGACCGAACTCTTCACGTTTTCCAACTACTTTATTCATGTGGATGGATCATGCTCCATTTGTGTCCATAATCTCAGCTAAATGTTTTTATTTGGTCATCTAATTGCAACTTATTAAACGAATATCATATCCTATAAAAGTATTTATAATTTATAATCTAAAACCAAAAAAAAAAAATCACTAATAGAAAAAAAAAACACTTTAGTTGCAATTTATAGCTTGATTTGTCAAATCTTTATTCATTAATAATTAATGAAGATAATAATAATAATAATATCTGGTTCCGGATTTTAAATTGATTTGCAGAATGGTTTGAGTTGGATATGAGCCGGTTCAACCAAATTAAAGCACAGCCGTAACCGACACGGAGAAAAAAAAAAAAACATTAGCCGCGTGTATAAGCAAACATTAAAACGGCAACGTTCTCGAGGTAGAACAAGACTTCGTTACTACAACTCATAGGGACATAAGAGGGCAGAAGACAGAGAGATTTGTGATTGAAATCTTACACGAGGAGAAGGATTTGAACAACCTCGATCGAACAAGATGGTACGTACTCTTTGTCTTTGTCAATCGATCTTTCAAATAATAGTTCTGTATGTTCATCGATTGAAATTGATCTCCGGAGCCCTAAGATTGATTTTTCTTATCTGCAATTGTTTAGATTTATTTGGAGATTTAGGGTCTTTATAGGTGCTGGGATTTGGTTTTAATAGATTAGCGTACGGTCCATATAGATAGTTTGAGGTTTCAACAATTCTATAGGTTTGAGCTAATCGAATGAATTACCTATTGGGGACTCTCGTTGGGTTTATTTTCGTGTGCTAATCATTATGCATCATTCCTCTATGATTCGGCTACTTGAATCAATTGCTTGAGTTTTTGTATCATATAAACTTGAAAAAATCTATATGAGGATCCTATTTTGGTTTGGTGTTTCATTGATTTTTTAGTTTTTTAACTTGGTTTTTTTTTTTTTTTTTTTTTTGCAGTCGACTCTTTCAGCTGCGAGGGCAGACAACTTCTACTATCCACCAGAATGGACACCCGATCAAGGTTCCTTGAACAAGTTCCAAGGCCAGCATCCTCTCAGAGAGAGGGCAAAGAAGATAGGCGAAGGGATTCTTATCATAAGGTAATATATATAATCACTTAGGACTTAGGAGATGCTACTCTGTGGGTGAATTCTTCTTATAAGTTGCTCAGCACATTCCTTTCGTAACCCCAGAGCATCAAACAGTATGTGATGATCAAAAGTAGGAGAAAGTGTATGTATTAGGCTTTAGTTGTTGGCTAATATTTGTCTATCTCCCTGCTCTACATTCGGTTGATTGATCAGAGGCTCTGCCACTTTGGTTGAAATTTTCATACTTTCTCTATTTTTTTTTCCTTCAGGTTCGAGATGCCGTATAATATATGGTGTGGTGGCTGCAACTCTATGATTGCCAAGGGTGTTCGATTCAATGCTGAAAAGAAGCAAGTTGGCAACTATTACTCTACAAAGGTACGTACCATTGAGAGCATGTGCAATAATATATTACCTTTTGATTGCTTTATAACTATGTGTTGAGGTGTATATCTTATATTATGGTCAGATATGGAGCTTTGCGATGAAAGCACCATGCTGCAAACAGGAGATAGTCATTCAGACAGATCCTCAGAACTGCGAGTATGTGATTACTAGTGGTGCCCAGAAGAAGGTTGAGGAATATGACGTTGAAGACGCTGAAACCATGGAGCTCACTGCTGAGGAAGGTTGGTTTTCTTTCTACCTTCTTCCACAAGTTTGCTTTTACAATCTCTATAGGTGTTTTGGCTTTCCAGACTTATTTGTTCTCGATTATGATTTTATAAACCATATATGCAGAGAAGGGAAAGCTTGCAGACCCGTTTTATCGTTTAGAGCACCAAGAAGTCGATTTGCAGAAGAAGAAAGCAGCGGAACCGCTTCTGGTCCGTCTCCAGCGAGTTTCAGATGCAAGACACGCGGATGACTACTCCCTTAACAAAGCTCTACGTGCACAGATTAGGGTAATAAGTTACTTACAAAGTCTTGCACTCTGTTATTTTTTTGTTGATTCCTCCTTTCTAACTTTCTCTCGCTCTCTCCAGGGACAAAGGAAACGTGTAGCTGAAGAAGAGGCTGCTTCAAGGAAGCTAGGCTTGGGGATAAGACTTCTTCCCAAAAGCGAAGAAGATGTTGCAGCTGCATCACACGTGAAGTTCAAGACCAAGTTTGATAAGAACCGAAAGGATAAACGAGCGCTAATCCATGCATCTTCCATCTTTCCGGAGTCGTCTTACTCTATGTCGTCGTCGAGCAAGAAAAGATTGGATCTAGAGGCAAAGAGAAGGAAGATATGCGCAGCGTCAGCGTCGAGCTTATTGAGTGGAGGATTCAAAGCTTCATCATTGTCTAAAACCCCATCATCATCAACCAAGTTCAAGAGCTCAACAGTTTCTGTAAGGAAGCTGTAGTTTAGTAACTGTTTCTGAATCTTTGAGAAAGTTAAATCAGTGGTCAACTTGTTATACGTGTGGAAAATTAAATTTGACTCCGACTTTGGTCTTTATGTAATAATAAGTCAACATGAGATTATTGAAATGATTTGGATCTTTAAAGAGCCATTGCAACAAGAGTCTACTACAACAGTAACACAGAAACATATGCTTGTTCAAGAAGATGAGTGTAATGGTTGAAGAAACATCCTCGGAAGATGTTGAGAAAGTTCTTTCATGTCATTCAATGAGGTTGCTATGTAGACTCTCTGGAAGCTCTTTATCCACATTGGGCGTTCCCCTCTCAAGAACCACATTGATTCTCCACAGCACCATCCTACTCTCCATTCTCAGGCCTTTGATCTCATAGAGCTTCCAAAGCAAAGCCTTGATGAATTTATACTCATTACCATCATACCACTCCACCTGTTTCTTCACAACGCTTTCAAGATCTCTGAAAGCTCTCCTCACAAGCCCAACTTCCATTCCTCTTTCCACAAGCTCTCTCACTGAATCAACCATCTTATCTACAGTCTCCGCAACTGATTTAGTGTAGAGCTCTAACAAGTGAATAGCAGCACAGAACCCACCCACAAACGCCAACACCCAGGAGCTATTATCTACCAACAACTCTCCTGGTGGGTTCAACCTTGTCCTTATCTCCGGGAGTAGATTACCAACGGCATGAATCACATACTCATTATCATCAGGCATCATCGTCAAGCACTGGAAGATGTAAACGGTTCTCTCGAACTGTGTACTGCACTCTGATGCTATATAGTCCCATAGCTCGAACCATCTATCCTCTTGGTACTGCAGTAACTCATGTACAACGTGAAACACCACCTTGCCGAGAATCTTGAACGTGTTCTCGGTAACTCCTACTTCAGTGAGGCAATACATAAGCGGTTTCTTGAGCTGTATCATCTCCGAAACATCAATCTCTGCTCTCTTTGAAGTGTGGTCACAAAGCATATCGTAGAGTCGTCCCACTGCTATCTCCCTAGACATGTCGTTCATCGTAGTTGATGCAACCATTCTCAAGATCTCCACAGCAGATATGGTCTTTAACTTGTTGTACAAGTCATGATCAAACCCTTGAGAGGGGCTGAGTTTGAAGGCTTGGTCAGAGACGTGATTCTCAAGCTTCGTGACCATTAGATTGATCTTCATCGCAGCTTCTTTGGTGTGTGTTCCGATTCTCGAGATCTTGAACGAAAACTCTGACAAAAACCCGCATTGGTTCCTACTGTATCTACACGTGTTAGCGTCTAGCGCAAGGAACTTCACGAGATGAGCAAGCCCTCGTTGAAGAAACTGTTCTTCACCCTTCCTCACAAGCAGATTAGCTGACTTGAGAACAGTGTCAAGAATCACCCTTGCCACATCCAAACCCTCTTCTGAATCCGAAAGCTGAATCCCTAGCTTAACAGCAGTTTCAAGAGCTAGACTCCAGTACTCTTCGTCTCTATCTTGCTCATCACTAAGCAACAGTACATCCTCGATTTCTTCAATGAGGTGTTTAAAGAACCGGTTGATGAATCCAACATGGAGTTGTGGCAGATCGAGGAAGACATTGAAAGCCCTAACAGGATCTGTGTTCACAAGCGTAAGCATACAATCTCCAAGCTCGTCCCATCCGTGAGGATCAAGCTTCATAGCATTTCTTGCCACGCAAGAAACTATTATTCTTAGCATCTTGGTGTCAGGCTTCTTGGCTTCCGGCATCGTCAGGCAAGAAACAAGAAGAGGCTTTATAACATCGAGTGCCACGGGAGAGAGCTCGAAGCTGCGGTTTCTTAGACCGGTGAGGGCTTCGGAGAGGAGACTGATCGCTCGGAACCTGATGAGGTCGTCGGGAGAATGTAGATACACCTTGAGGAGCATTAGGGTTAAGCAGTTTGAGAAGTTGGCGACGCAGAACTTGTAGAGAGCTTGCGCGCCTTGGTACTCGTAGGTTTCATGAGGCTTGTAGAGTTGCTCGACGAAGTACGCTAAGCGTTCGTGGCTCGGAGTCGCGAGAAGGTCCCTGGCTGAAAACATGAGAAGCGATGATTCCGCCATTTTTTGTCCATGCAAACGTGTGTTCATGCAAGTGGTGATCTCTTAGATGATGATACATATACTACTAGGGTTAACAATCTGGTTTTCGTTTATTTTTCAATTGGTCTTCAATTTCTTTACAATTTTCCTAATCAGATGTACGTAATTATATTTGGTTCAACAAAAAAAAATGTTTGGGTCGATTTATTATTTCGGTCGATTTAGTTGGTTTTAGTGTATAAGTAGCTTAAAATGTATTAGTAGTTTATACACTTTTTTGGTTTTTGATAAGTATACTAGTTAACATACTATGAGTGTTATTGGTTTTTAGTCTCTATATATCAATATTCAATAGAATGGTCTTGAGTAGTTAGACAAAAAATAATAATAATGGTCTTGAGTTTCCTATCACTTGAGTATCATTTGACAAATTATATTAAAACATTTATTTTGGTTTCCAAGTTTATAAATTATGAAAATTAAATTTGATCCAATTTTACTTTGAGATGTTAATACGTTCTCTACATTCTATGGCCGGTTCTGCCAGTCATATAGTATAAAATATTATATGTAATGATTAAACTAGAAATTTTAAGTATTTAACCTGGCATTTTATTTTTGTAAGGGTGCGAAAGTTACAAACCACAAGATATAGTTAATAGTAACAAAAAACTCTATATATATATATATATATATATACGTTTTTGTTACTATTAAAAGTATGTAGTTGTTTTGTAGTTGTTTCGCATGTTGGTATTCATACCTTAAATTAAGCAATTTTTAAAAGGAAGATGAGGTGTGTCGGCAACTTACGAATCGGACAAACACGCAATTAGAGATGATGGTTGGTTATTTCAAAAATAATGAAAACAAATTGGACCCCTTGGAGTTGTAAACCCTATCCAAGCCCATGTCATGATATTGATAAATACTATGTTTCTTATAGGCACATCTAGCTCATATTTAACATGCCACTAGGGATTAACCCGGGCTACGCCCGGGATTTTTATTTTTTTTTTTAATTTAAGTTGTTAAATTATTTATATTTAGGTTATGATATATGTTTATATAAATGTTAAGATGCATGTCATAATTAAAATTTATTTTTAAATTTTAACACATTAAATTAACATATTTTTTACTATTTAAATATTTTTTAGAATTTTGTTGGCTATCTAGTTATCATATTTAGCAAAACTATCTGTTGAGTGTTGGAATAAATGTTTTAGATATTTAATCAAACTGCAGAATATTTTCGGATCGACCACATGCTCAACAATCGATCGATCCGTAAAAAGATGGTCGATCTCCTTAGCCAGGTAAGTACAATTTTAGCCAAAATATCTTTGATTTTTAAATATTAAGTATATAACTATTCTTTTGAATATTGTTTTTTTGAATTGTATTTTCTGATTAAAATAATTGTATTATTTTCAAATTGTGTATTTCCTTTTCTTATACTTTCTATTTGCGTAATATCTATATTTTACATTTTAAGATAGATGTTTAATATTTAATGTACTCTTTCCATTTTTAAAAAAATTGTGCATTTACTTATTATTGTATATATAATTCGTATATTAATATATTTATAATATTTAATTATTATTTATTTTTCTATATATTGAGTATTTCTCTTTCTTATAATTTATATTTAGTTAATATCTATATTTTATATTTTAAGTCTTTATGTATTTTTCTATTTTTAATGTAAAACGGTAATATTTAATAGAAGAACTTGAACAAATAGTCAAATTGTTATATTTATGTTTTTTTATTTTTTTATAAAATGGTAATGTTACATTATGGAGATAAGCCGTTTTTTCTATTTTTCTAGTGTAAAATGGTAATCTTATATATGTTTAATGTAGTATTTTCATTTTTTATGTTGTATGTTTACATATTATTTATTATTTTCAAAATTATATATAATATTTTTTTTACAAAATAGTAATGTTACATTATGGAGATAAGTCGTCTTTTTTTTTGTGAAAAAAGATAATCTTACATATGTTTAATGTAGTTTTTCCATTTTTTATGTTGTATGTTTACATATTATTTTTTTAAAATAAAAATGTAAAATGGTAATCGTACATATGTTTAATGTAGTATTTCCATTTTTTATGTTGTATGTTTACATATATTTATTATTTTCCAAATTATGTATAATGTTTTTTGTTTTTTATAAAACGGTAATGTTACATTATGGAAATAAACCGTCTTTTTTCAAGCGAAAAATGATAATCTTACATATGTTTAATGTAGTTTTTCCATTTTTTTTATGCTGTATGTTTACATATTATTTATAATTTTCGAAAATTAGTAATATTAAAATGTAAAACTATATTTTAATGTAGTATTTTCATTTTTTATGTTGTATTTTTACATATTATTTATTATTTTCAAAATTATATATAATATTTTTTTTACAAAATAGTAATGTTACATTATGGAGATAAGTCGTCTTTTTTTTAGTGAAAAAAGATAATCTTACATATGTTTAATGTAGTTTTTCCATTTTTTATGTTGTATGTTTACATATTATTTTTTTAAAAATAAAAATGTAAAATGGTAATCGTACATATGTTTAATGTAGTATTTCCATTTTTTATGTTGTATGTTTACATATATTTATTATTTTCCAAATTATGTATAATGTTTTTTGATTTTTGTAAAACGGTAATGTTACATTATGGAAATAAACCTTCTTTTTTTCAAGCGAAAAATGATAATCTTACATATGTTTAATGTAGTTTTTCTATTTTTTTTATGCTGTATGTTTACATATTATTTATAATTTTCGAAAATTAGTAATATTAAAATGTAAAACTATATTTTATGCCACGTGTTATCTTTCGGGAGAAGTTTTTCTTGCTGATGTGGACGCTCTATGGAGCCTCAAAAGGTCCCTTTTATTAGTAAGGATTCAATTATCCTTTAATTTATACGAAGTGTGTATTGACACGAAAAAACAAACATATTAAATTATAAATACGTTAGCTTACGATATATTCGAGAAGTGCAACTTCTTCAGGTATCAATTTCTATCCACCTGACCTACTTAAATCGCAGATGAAATTATTTGTTTGTTCGTAATCTTCTTCTTCCTTTTGTTTAAGAATGAGAAGGTGTAACAGTCAAAGAACTATATATATATTAATTTACATTATTTTTTTTGTAAAAGAGGTTTTCAAATTTACCAATATATAGTAGTATGACATGTTGTGTATCAAAATATGACGAGGTAAAGAAAATGAGAACAATTAAAGTTATTATCTCCATTACATAAAACTTGTACATATTTATATACTCATAAATCATAATATGAACTATATATACTTAAAACTATAAGCTTACAATAAGCGCTACTATCAATATATATAACGAATACAATATATTATCAAAAGCATACTCATCGTGATTTGATATGATTACATGTGATTAAGATCACATTTTTTACTGTTCTCGACTGATTTTAATTGCCAAGATTTGATTAAAACATATTCTTCGATCCAATCTGATAACATGGAATTTGATTGTAATTAATGGTTACGCAATTTTTAATGGATGAGTGTTTCACGAGCTATAGTTTAGTCGACTATATTATTTGACTAATCCAAACCGATTAACGTGCATTGTTACCTTTATATCAGGCGTTTTATATCAATCCAAAGTCAACTATTAGACTTTTGGAGGTCATCGATACCTTCGATTAAATCCAAGATCCACACACAATCTGTTTAAATATCTTGCTAAAACACGCACCGTTTAATCAAGTGTTGGTTATCAATTTTTTTTTTTTTTGCAAAGATGTTAATTTCTTTGTGGAAAACATAGCTAAATAAAATAGTGTAATCTTAATTTCGTTTATGTTTTAGAGCTATTTTTCTATAGTTGATAGTATACTAACCATATACACACAAAAGTTCTATTAAAATGTATCTTGATATGATCACGTACCAGCTAGCACGGTGTGATATATGTAAAATGTTCATATTTTTTTTTTTTTTTGAAAAAAGGTTTTCAATTTAAATGCTAGAAAGATACAGAGATAAGGTTTTAGGGACCTTAAGAGTTCAAAGATAAAACAACATGCAACAGTTTTAAAGTCAAGAGAGACGCGAAAGCAACATAGTATGATGAAGGCAACACTTAACAAGATTTTGTTGTGAACTCAGTGATGAGGACCTCTTCCTCGGCCTCTTTTTCCTTTCCCTGTAACAGTAAACCATTCCATCTCCTTAAGCCTTTGAGATGGCTTTAATGGCCTACCGCCTCGTGACCTTAGTGTTGATTCATCATCTACAAACGGGTCTCGAGGATGTGTAGGGGAAGTATCATGAGAGGCAAAAGTAAATGGTAATGGAGAATTTGAAAAGACAAGTTCCTTGGCTGGTGGGACACTCGATGGTTCACTGGCATCAGCACTATCCAATACCGCAAATAAGTTGTCATGAACAAATGGTACAGAAGACGGAGAGGAGTTAGAGTTATCAACCACAATATCAACATTCCCAACAAACTTCCCTGAAGGAGCCTCTGGAGTTGGTGGTACAGATTGTGTTGAGGAGTCAACAGGTTCTGCGACATCTAATTGTTCATATTTTTTGTGACTGAATCAATTAGAAAGACGCTTTATTCCATAGTGGAAGTACGATACATTTGATGTTTTTCATTACGGTAATAGTATACATTTTGAGCAAATAATTACATTTGATATATGTTCTCAGAGCTTGTTTTTGTCGGTGAAACAAGTGGTGCAAAACAACTCGAAAGAACGATTCACCAAGAGCCCACGTATTATAGGCGGTCTTTGAGTTCGACATTATATTTGATGGGATCTATACAACAAACTTAGTAATTGCATTTATATCTATTCTCATAGTTGTGACTGTCAACAGTTATTGGCTTGCCGTCGTCTATTTTTTGCTGGGTCGAGTGGTACGAAACAGCTCCAACGAACGTGCCATCCAAAAGCCACTTGCTTTAGGCATCCCTTCGACTTTCACGTTTTCATGACATTTACATTAAGTATTTATATTAATGTGCTCTAGGTTCTAATTCTTAGACATTTGATCGGTGTTCTAGGTTCACGACAATTTAGATATTAATGATCGTGAATATTTTTATTATCTCAAGTCTGAATCTATAAGTTTTAGATTTTGTCATTTTTCTTATATTTGCTTATATTGTGCCCATGCTATGTTTTGTAAGTTTTATTTGATATATATGGCCCTGCCAATACCACGTTTTCAGTTCCTTGTAGCAAATCTTTCAAGCTGGATAAGGTGTGTTGGCAACATACGAATCGCACAACCGTACCTATATGGTGGTAAATGCTACTTATACATATTAACAATGAATGGACCTTTTTGTAGTCCCAAGCATTAAAGCTTTATCCAAAACATATGCAACGAGATTGATAAATACGTTTTTGTATGCACTTCCACTAAATTATTTTTAACTTGTAAGTTCAAATATTTGGTTAATGAAATTATTTTTTTGGAATAAAGTGTGATTTTGAGACGAAAACAACAAATTAAATTTATAAAACGGTAACTTACAAAGTTGGACCAAACAAATATGATATTTTTTGAAGTCAACTTGTGTTGACTTCTAATTATTTAGACTTAGTCTACCCGACGATAAACATACGATCTGGAAATGAACACGAAAGCAAAGAAAGCAATGGCCGTGGATGCGGCTAGCAACCAGTAAAAATAATCAATATGAGCTCGGTTTAAGTTATTGTTAAACCAGCTGTGTCCACCATCTCTTTCTGTGGCCCAGTCAATAACAATGATGAGAAGACCACTCAAGAAGTTCGAAAGACCCAACGAACTCAAAGAAAAAGCAAGACCGATACTTCTCAGCTCTGTGGGGACCTGGTCGTAGAAGAACTCTTGGGCACCTACCAGACCAAACACTTCGATCATCCCGACCAACATATACTGAGGTACAAACCACCATATAGACATTGGAATGGTCACGTCCGGTTTGTCAATGAGCCCGTGTTCCTCAGCGATTCGCAACCGTTTGGCTTCCACCAATGCTGCGAGCACCATGTTGACGCACGTAAGCACCATTCCGGTTCCTATTCTTTGGAGCATTGAGGGACAAAAAAGAAGCTGGAGGGATCTCCAAGCCCGGCAAGATTCTTCTGTCCACGGTGACCCCTTGCTTGGTGAAGAAAGTAGAGTATTGGGCGTAAGGAACCATGCTCATCATCGATGTGATCCATATCGGAATAAGCATTACCAAACCCTTAGCGTCTTCCACGTCCATATTATTACATGGCTCCACACCTTCTTCTCCTAAGAGCATCGCTTTTGCAAGGAATCTTGTCACACACAAATAAACGTCAAAACAAGACAAGCGCACTAGTTTTTTAAAAAAAAGTCCAGCACTAAACCAAAACTCAAATGATCATACAGTCCAATGAAATTAATATTGGCTTTGAACCTAAATTTTTTTGGAGATTGTTATCAAAATATCTTTATTAAATGTTTTCAAAAACAATTAATAGACGCCCAAACTGTTTTCAATTTTTTTTTTTTACCAAAATCCTTATTAAATTTACTTTTTGAAGAAGAACCGACTCGGAAAATGATATATACGAAAACTTGGGATCTATGCAACTTACTCGAGCTGACCAGAATGTTTTAAACTAATCAGTTTCCGATTCTTGAAGGCCACGATAAAAACTCTACCGATCCTTACAAAACCGTTGTTGTTCTTCTCGTGGCTTCTCTTTGGATACCTATAGGTTTTTCTCCCGAGAAAAAAGATAGCAAGAGCCATAACCATGAACAAACAAGGGATCCCAAATCCAAACGCCCAGTTAACGTTGCTTTGAATATACACCATCACAAGAATCGATACGGCTATTCCTCCGGATAAAAACAAGAACCACCAGTTGAAAAACGATCCTCTAGCTATTCTCTCTTTAGGATGGTCCGAGTCAAACTGGTCCGCACCAAACGCCTGAACACACGGCTTGTGACCTCCTTGTGCGATGGCCACAAGATACAGAGAGCAGAAGAAAAGTACGTTCATCAAGATAGAAGGTTTACGTTCTTCAGATGATCCCATAAGGGTTAGGGAAGCCGACAAGGTCAGTAGTCCAAGCCCCTGTAATAATTTCATCCGGTTTAATTAATTTAATTTTTTTTTCTTTGTGATTTGTGAATGAATGAAATGAAAGGAATCTCACATTGGTAGTTAGAAAATAATGAACTAAAAATTAGGACCAATTCAATTATTATCAATTAGTTTTAAGTTGAAGCTAGTGAACTCGAAATTGACAATACTAGTGGAGAAAGAAGAAGACGAAGGTACCAACCAGTATGTAGATGAGGGAAGATCCAAGAATTGTCCGGTAACGACCGAGATAAGCGTCTGCTACGAAAGCTCCTATTATAGGAAGCGTCGAGGCTGTTCCACTCCACGTGTTCACATTCACGGCGGCATTCGCCGTCGACTGACCGAGCTGTTCGGTCAGATAAGTGATCATATTGCATGCAATCCCAACGTAAGCAAATCTCTCTGCAACTTCCACACCTGATGAAACATACACAAAGATTTAGCAACAAGAAACAAAACATTAGTTAATCACAAATTACTCTGTTCACCTATTATGAGACAGGCCGATCTCCATCCTCCGGTGGAAGCTCTCACGGCGGGGTTTCCATGGTGGTCGACGGAGTCGTTAACTATATCTTCAAGAAGTCCAACTTCTTCCTCTGGTATCGACATGTCTCGCTAAACTGCGATTAGGAACTCTTTTAAAACTTAGAACTGAACTATGTTAAAACTTTTTTCTCTTTTAGATGAGAACGTGACGAGGTATATAGCCGTCAGATAACTATAAATAGATAGAGAGTACTTTTTTTTTTTTTTGTAACACATCATTGTTACCATTAATTAGTAGTATGGCATATTGTCCCTTGTTATAAAATCACCATAATTTTTTTATGGACCACTTTTTCACGAGCTGTACTTTGGTCATCTATATTATTTTATTTGATTAATCCAAACCCAGTAATAAGCAATAATAATTATGTTTATTTTTTTAAAATGTTTGTTAGCAGTTTATATCAGGGGTTTCTTGTTCGTTATTTTATTTCAGTATATTGATTAGTCATGTTATTTGATTAAATCCAGAACGAGTAACGTGCAGTGTTTATGTTATATCAGCTATTTCTGTTCATTATTCAAGACCAGTCGTGGACCCCTATAGAAGAATGGAAGCGTAAAGCAAGCACATATCTCATGTTTTTTGTTTGATTATCTGAGTTTAAATATTCAAATTTAAATCTATGTAGTGTCTATAATATTTTCATAAATAACCTTTAACAAAACACACATCGAAGCTTTCTTTCACAAATTAAATTATAAAACTGTAACTTACAAAGTTGGAACACAAAACCATGTCATATTAAAATCAACATAAGTTGCCCTTTGAATACTTTTTAGACTTGGTCTACCCGACGATAAACATACGACCTTGAAATGAACACGAACACAAAGAAAGCGATGGCCGTGGATGCAGCTAGCAACCAGTAAAAATAATCAATATGAGCTCGGTTTAAGTTATTGTTAAACCAGCTGTGTCCACCATCTCTTTCTGTAGCCCAATCAACAACAATGATGAGAAGACCACTAAAGAAGTTCGAAAGACCCAACGCACTCAAAGAGAAAGCAAGACCGATACTTCTCAGCTCTGTGGGGACCTGGTCGTAGAAGAACTCTTGTGCACCTACCAGGTCAAACACTTCGATCATACCGACCAACATATACTGAGGGACGAACCACCAAATGGACATTGGAATGGTAACGTTCGGTTTGTCAATGAGCCCGTGTTCCTCAGCGATTCGCAACCGCTTGGCTTCCACCAGTGCTGCGAGCACCATGTTGACGCACGTTAGCACCATTCCGGCTCCTATTCTTTGGAGCATTGTGATCCCATTAGGCTTCTTGGTAATCTTTCTGGCTATAGGCAGGAACACATGCTCGTAGATCGGAACTGAGATGAGAACTGATATAGACACGAATGATAATAAAGTAGCCGGAGGGATCTCCAAGTCCGGCAAGATTCTTCTGTCCACGGTAACACCTTGCTTGGTGAAGAGAGTAGAGTATTGAGCGTAAGGAATCATGCTCACCATCGATGTGATCCATATTGGAATAAGCCTTACCAAACCCTTCGCGTCCTCCACGTCCACATCACTACATGGCTCTACACCTTCTTCTCCTAAGAGCACCGCTTTATTTAAATTCATCAGTTTTCGATTCTTGATGGCCCCAAAGAAAACTCTACCGATCCTTACAAAACCGTTGTTGGTCTTCTCGTGGTTTCTCTTTGGATATCTATAAGTTTTTCTCCCAAGAAAGAAGATAGCAAGAGCCATAACCATGAATAGACATGGAATCCCAAAACCAAACGCCCAGTTAACGTTGCTTTGAATATACACCATCACAAGAATTGATATGGCTATTCCGCCGGATAAAAACAAGAACCACCAATTGAAAAACGATCCTCTGGCTAATCTCTCTTTAGGATGGTCCGAGTCAAACTGATCCGCACCAAACGCTTGAACACATGGCTTGTGACCTCCTTGTGCTATGGCCACAAGATAAAGAGAGCAGAAGAAAAGTACGTTCATCAAGAAAGAAGGTTTACGGTTCTCAGACGATCCCATAAGAGTTAGGGAAGCCGACAAGGTCAGTAGTCCAATCCCCTATAATCATTTCATCCGGTTTAATTACTTAATTTTTTTTTTTTGTAATTTGTTAATGAATGAATGAAATCTCAGTTAAAAAATAATGAACTAATATATAAAAGATAGGATAATCAAATTATTATCTGATTTTAAATTGGAAGCTCACGATGATAAACTCGAATTTAACAGTATTAGTGGAGAAAGAAGAAGACAAGGTACCAACCAGTATGTAGATGAGGGAAGATCCAAGAATTGTCCGGTAGCGACCAAGATAAGCATCTGCTAAGAAAGCTCCAATAATAGGAAGCGTGGAGGCGGTTCCGATCCACGTGTTCACGTTTACGGCGGCGTTTGCTGTCGATTGCCCGAGCTGTTCGGTTAGGTAAGTGATCATGTTGCATGCAATCCCAACGTAAGCAAATCTCTCTGCAACTTCCACACCTGATGAAACATACATGATCAAGATTTAATTAGCAACACGAAACAAACACTAAGTTAATCACAGTTTACTCTTTTCACCTATTATAAGACTGGCGGATCTCCATCCTCCGGTGGAAGATCTCACGGCGGGTTACCACGGTGATCGACGGAGTCGTTAACTAAATCTTCAAGAAGTCCAACTTCTTCCTCCGGTGTCGACATTTCTCGCTAAACTGAGATTAGGAACTATGTTAAACTTAAAACTGAATTTAGGTTTTAAATAATTATGATAATTTAGATGAGAACGTGATGAGGCGTAGTAGTCAGATAACTATAAATATATAGAGAGTATATACACCATTGTTACCATTAATTAGTAGTATGACATATTGTCCCTTTGTTAAAAATCACCATAATTTCTTTTATGGACCAGTTTTCCACGAGCTGTACTTTGGTCGTCTATATTACTTGGTTAATCCAAACCGAGTAACATGCCCTATTATGTTTATATTTTTCTGTTTGACAGCAGTTTATATCAGGGATTTCTTGTTCGTTATTTTATTTTAATATATTGATTACTCGTCTGTGTTATTTGATTAAATCTAAAACAAGTAACGTGCAGTGCTCATGTTATTATATCAGCTATTATTTGTTCCTCATTCGAAAAGTCAAGTTTTAGAGGTTATGGAAATTCAAAACCAGTCGTGGACCCCTAGAAGAATGGAAGCGCACATATATCTCAATTTTTTTTGTTTGACTAGGGATTAACCCGGGCTACGCCCGGGATTTTTATTTTTTCTAATTTAACTTGTTAAATTATTTATATTTAGGTTATGATATATATTTATATAAATGTTAAGATGCATATCATAATTAAAATTTATTTTTAAATTTTAACACGTTAAATTAACATATTTTTTACTATTTAAATACTTTTTTTGTAATTTTGTTGGCTATCTAGTTATCATATTTAGCAAAACTATCTGTTGAGTGTTGGAATAAATGTTTTAGATATTTAATTAAACTGCAGAGTATTTCTGGATCGACCACATGCTCAACAATCGATCGATCCATTAAAATATCTTTAGCAAAAATATCTTTTATTTTCTAATATTAAGTATATAAATATTCTTTTGAGTATTGTTTTTTTGAATTGTATTTTTTGATTAAATTATTGTATTATAATGTTTATGTAAATATTTTTTGTGATGTTTGAATTTGTGCTGTTCGTATACTTAACCTAGATGATATTGATATTTAACAATTTATTGTTTTCTAGAAATAGAAAAAGGATATATCAAAACGTATCTAATACTTGTTAAATGATAGTATAATGTAAATTACATCCATTTTTGAAAATAACCATTTGTTTTTTTTTAATCAGAAATTATTATTTTTTAAATACATTGTTCATATATAATATAATAGTTTAAGTTTGGAAGATTAATCTATATATATAAATTATGTATATTTTTTAAAAAATAATTTAAGATATTGTATATTGAATAACTGAATAAAAGCTGAATTTCTTATCTTGAAAATCATATATTTATATTTTTGTCTTCATGTTATACTCACCAATCCATCATTGATATTTATAACTCAGTATGTTTTAAAAAAAAACTTAGTTTTAAGTAATAAACTAATTTAATAAATTAAATTCATCACCTATAATGTTCTGTAAACTATATTTGAAAACTCTCTAAAATTATATTTTAAGCATAATATTACTATTATTTAATTTAAGTTATTTTAAGCATAATATATGTTAAACCAACTTATATTATACTTACAATAGGACCATCCTAAACCGGTTAATAAACAAAAACAATACTAAACCAACATGAACCAATACCTGATTCGGCGAGGAAGGAAGTGTTTCGGGAATACGCTTGAATGGTTATTAACTGTAATGGTTTGATCATGAAAGAGTTAGTATGAATATTAACAATTAAATTATAGGTTAGATTAATTTAAATTTGTAAGAATACCTTTAAGTCTATGAAAAGCAATTCAATTCCCATGAATAAGTTTGGCTTTTGGAAGTTGCGGGTTTCCCAACAATGAATCCACCTTACAAAAAGTTCGTTGTTATAAAAAATCTCATTCAATGTCATTAAAAGTTTTTGGGACGGCAAGAGTTGATGGTGGAACCATTTTATTGCTCGAGTGCTTTAAAATTTTCTTTGATAGTGTGAGGTTGATGTTGATGGAATAATGAGTTTTATAGGAACTTTCTTTATGTAAAACTATACATTTTTTTTTGTTTAATGTGGTATTTCTATTTTTATATAATTTATTACCATTTTAAGATAGCTGTATATTTTAAAATAGATGTTTAAATCTTAATGTTCTTTTTCCATTTTTTTAAATGTTTATTTCTATTTCTTATATTTTTTATTTACGTAATATATATATTTTAAAATAGATATTTAAATTTTAATGTACTTTTTCCATTTTTTTAAATTGTGTATTTACTTATATTATATATTTTACATTTTAAGATAGATGTTTAATGCTTAATGAACTTTTTCCATTTTTTAAAAAAAATTGTGTATTTACTTATTATTATATATATAATTCATATATTATATATTGCCATTATTTACTTATTATTTATTTTCCTGTATATGTATTTCCAATTCTTGTACTTTTTATTTTACTTAATATCTCTATTTTACATTTTAAGATAGATGTTTAAATTTTAATGTACGTTTTCCATTTTTTTAAATTTTATATTTCCATTTGTTATACTTTCTATTTACGTAATATCTATGTTTTAAATTTTAAGATATATTTTTAAATCTTAATGTAATTTTCCATTTTTTAAATTGGGTATTTACTTATATTATATATTTACTTATTATTTATTTTTCTTTATATTGTGTATTTCTATTTCTTATACTTTCTATTTACTAATAATTTTATATTTTAAGATAGATTTACATTTTAAGATAGATGTTTAAAAACTAATGTACTTTTTCCATTTTTTTAAAATTGTGTATTTCTTTTTCTTATACTTTCTATTTAAGTAATATCTATATTTTACATTTTAAGATAAATGTTTAAATCTTGATATACTTTTTCCATTGTTTTTAAGTTGTGTATTTATTTTTCTTATACTTTCTATTTACTTAATATCTATATTTTACATTTTAAGATAGATGTTTAATATTTAATGTACTCTTTCCATTTTAAAAAAATTGTGCATTTACTTATTATTGTATATATAATTCGTATATTTATATATTTATAATATTTACTTATTATTTATTTTTTATATATTGAGTATTTCTCTTTCTTATACTTTATATTTAGTTAATATCTATATTTTATATTTTAAGATAGATATTTAAATCTTAATGTATTTTTCTATTTTTAATGTAAAACGACAATGTTTAATAGAAGAACTTGGATAAATAGTTAAATAATTATATTTATGTTTTTTTTATAAAATGGTAATGTTATATTATGGAGAAAAATGGTAATCTTACATATGTTTAATGTAGTTTTTCCTTTTTTTTATGCTGTATGTTTACATATTATTGTTATTTTTAAATGTAAAATGGTAATCTTACATATGTTTAATGTAGTATTTCTATTTTTTATGTTGTATGATTACATATTATTTATTATTTTCAAAATTGTATATAATGTTTTTTTTTACAAAATAGTAATTTTACATTATGGAGATAAGCCGTCTTTTTTTTAGAGAAAAATGGTAATCTTACATATGTTTAATGTAGTTTTTCTATTTTTTATGTTGTACGTTTACATATTATTATTTTTAAATAAAAATGTAAAATGGTAATCTTACATATGTTTAATGTAGTATTTCCATTTTTTATGTTGTATGTTTACATATATTTATTATTTTCCAAATTATATATTATGTTTTTTTTGTAAAACGGTAATGTTACATTATGGAGATAAACCGCCTTTTTTTAAGTGAAAAATGGTATTTTACATATGTTTAATGTAGTTTTTCTATTTTTTATGATGCATGTTTACATATTATTTATAATTTTCGAAAATTAGTAATATTAAAATGTAAAACTATATTTTATGCCACAAGTCATCTTTCGGGAGAAATTTTTTTTGCTGATGTGGACGCTCTATCGAACCTCAAAAGGTCCATTTTATTAGTATAGTAGTAATCTTACATATTTTTAATGTAGTATTTCCATTTTTTTATGTCGTATGCTTACATATATTTATTATTTTTGAAATTATATATAATGTTTTTTTTATAAAACGGTAATTTTACATTATGGAGATAAGCCGTCTTTTTTTTAAGTGAAAAATGGTAATTTTACATATGTTTAATGTAGTTTTTCTTTTTTATGATGTATATTACATATTTTTTATAAAACGGTAATTTTACATTATGGAGATAAGCCGTCTTTTTTTAAGTGAAAAATGGTAATTTTACATATGTTTAATGTAGTTTTTCTTTTTTTATGATGTATATTTACATATTATTTATAATTTTCAAAAATTAGTAATATTAAAATGTAAAATTATATTTTATGCCACATGTCATCTTTCGGAAGAAGTTTTTTTTGCTGATGTGGACGCTCTATGGAGCCTCAAAAGGTCCCTTTTATTAGTATAGACTAGGGATTAACCCGGGCTACGCCCGGGATTTTTATTTTTTTCTAATTTAAGTTATTAAATTATTTATATTTAGGCTATGATATATATTTATATAAATGTTAAATGCATGTCATAATTAAAATTTATTTTTAAATTTTAACACGTTAAATTAACATATTTTTTACTATTTAAATTTTTTTTGTAATTTTAGTGGCTATCTAGTTATCATATTTAGCAAAACTATCTTTTGAGTGTTGGAATAAATGTTTTAGAAATTTTATTAAACTCCAGTGTATTTTCGGATCGACCACATGCTCAACATTCGATCGATCCGTAAAAAGATAGTCGATCTCCTTGGCCAGGTAAGTACAATTTAGCAAAAATATCTTTTATTTTCAAATATTAAGTATATAACTATTCTTTTTAATATTTTTATTGTATTTTTTGATTAAATTATTGTATTATAATGGTTATGTAAATATTTTTTGTGATGTTTGAATTTGTGTTGTTCGTATACTTTACTTAGATGATATTGATGTTTAACAATTTATTGTTTTCTGGAAATAGAAAATAATGATATATCAAAACATATCTAATACTTGTTAAATGATAGTATAATGTAAATTACATCCATTATTTGAAAATAACCATTTGTTATTTTTATTTTTATTTTAAATCAGAAATTATTTTTATTTAAAAACATTATTCATATATAATATAATAGTTTAAGTTTGGAAGATTAATATATATATAAATTATGTATATTTTTAAAAAAATAATTTAAGATATTATATATTGAGTATCTAAATTAAAGCTGAATTTCTTATCTTGAAAATCAGATATTATATTTTTTTTCTTCATGTTATACTCACCAATCCATCATTGATATTTATAACTCAGTATGTTTTTAAAAAAACTTAGTTTTAAGTAATAAACGAATTTAATAAATTAAATTCATCACCTATATTGTTCTGTAAACTATATTTGAAAACTCTCTAAAATTATATTTTAAGCATAATATTATTATTATTTAATTTAAGTTATTTTAAACATAATATATGCTAAACCAACTTAAATTATATTTACAATAGGACCATCCTAAACCAGTTAGTAAACCAAAAACAATACTAAACCAACATGAACCAATACCTGATTCGGCGATGAATAAAGTGTTTCGGGATAAACGCTTGAATGTTTATTAACTGAAATGGTTTTATCATGAAAGAGTTAGTATGAATATTAACAATAAAATTATGGATTAGATTAATTTAAATTTGTAAGAATACCTTTGAGTCTATGAAAAGCAATTCAATTCCCATGAATAAGTTTGGCTTTTGGAAGTTGCGGATTTCCCAACAATGAATCCACCTAACAAAAAGTTTGTTGTTATAAAAAAATCTCATTCAAGGTCATTAAAGGTTTTTGGGACGGCAAGAGTTGATGGTGAAACCATTTTTTTGCTCGAGTGCTTTAAATTTTCCTTAATAGTGTGAGGTTGATGTGGATGGAATAATGAGTTTTATAGGGACTTTCTTGATGAAAAACTATACATTTTTATTTTTTTTTGGTTTAATGTGGTATTTCCATTTTTATATAATTTACTACCATTTTAAGATAGAAATATATTTTAAGATAGATGCTTAAATCTTAATGTACTTTTCCATTTTTTAAAATGTTTATTTCCATTTCTTATATTTTTATTTACGTAATATCTATATTTTATATTTTAAAATAGATATTTAAATATTAATGTAATTTTTCCATTTTTTTAAATTGTGTATTTACTTATATTATATATTTTACATTTTAAGATAGATGTTTAATGCTTGATGAACTTTTTCCATTTTTAAAAAAATTGTGTATTTACTTATTGTTACATATATAATTCATATATTATATATTCACATTATTTACTTATTATTTATTTTCGTGTATATGTATTTCCATTTCTTGTACTTTTCATTTACTTAATATCTCTATTTTACATTTTAAGAAAGACGTTTAAATCTTAATGTACGTTTTCCATTTTTTTTAAATTGTATATTTCCATTTGTTATACTTTCTATTTACGTAATATCTATATTTTAAATTTTAATATATATTTTTAAATCTTAATTTAATTTCCCATTTTTTAAATTTGGTATTTACTTATATTATATATTTACTTTTCTTTATATTGTGTATTTCTATTTCTTATACTTTCTATTTACTAATAATTTTATATTTTAAGATTGATTTACATTTTAAGATAGATGTTTAAATACTAATGTACTTTTTCAATTTTTTTAAATTGTGTATTTCCTTTTCTTATACTTTCTATTTACTTAATATCTATATTTTACATTTTAAGATAGATGTTTAATATTTAATGTACTATTTCCATTTTAAAAAAATTGTGCATTTACTTATTATTGTATATATAATTCGTATATTTATATATTTATAATATTTACTTATTATTTATTTTTCTATATATTTAGTATTTCTCTTTCTTATACTTTATATTTAGTTAATGTCTATATTTTATATTTTAAGATAGATGTTTAAATCTTTACGTATTTTTCCATTTTTAATGTAAAACGGTAATGTTTAATAGAAGAACTTGGACAAATAGTCAAATAGTTATATTTATGTTTTTTTTTCTTTTTTTTAATAAAATGGTAATGTTACATTATGAAGATAACCCGTTTTTTTAGTGAACAATGGTAATCTTACATATGTTTAATGTAGTTTTTCCATTTTTTATGTTGTATGTTTACATATTATTTTTATTTTTAAATGTAAAATGGTAATTTTGCATATGTTTAATGTAGTATTTCTATTTTTTATGTTGTATGTTTACGTATTATTTATTATTTTAGAAATTATATATAATTTGTTTTTTAGAAAATAGTAATGTTACATTATGGAGATAAACCGTCTTTTTTGTAGTGAAAAATGGTAATCTTACATATGTTTAATGTAGTTTTTCCATTTTTTATGTTGTATGTTTACATATTATTTTCTTAAAATAAAAATGTAAAATGGTAATCTTACATATGTTTAATGTAGTATTTCTATTTTTATGTTGTATGTTTTACATATATTTATTATTTTCGAAATTATATATAATGTTTTTTGTTTTTTATAAAACGGTAATGTTACATTATGGAGATAAGCCGTCTTTTTTTTAAGTTAAATATAGTAATCTTACATATGTTTAATGTAGTTTTTCCATTTTTTATGCTGTATGTTTACATATTTTTTTTATAATTTTCGAAAATAATAAAATTAAAATGTAAAACTATATTTTATGCCACGTGTCATCTTTCGAGATTATATTATATATTTACTTATTATTTATTTTTCTTTATATTGTGTATTTCTATTTCTTATAGTTTCTATTTACTAATAATTTTATATTTTAACATTGATTTACATTTTAAGATAGATGTTTAAATACTAATGTACTTTTTCCATTTTTTTAAATTGTGTATTTCCTTTTCTTATAATTTCTATTTGCGTAATATCTATATTTTACATTTTAAAATAGATGTTTAAATCTTAATATACTTTTTTCATTGTTTTTAAGTTGTGTATTTCTTTTTCTTATATTTTCTATTTACTTAATATCTATATTTTACATTTTAAGATAGATGTTTAATATTTAATGTACTCTTTCCATTTTTTAAAAATTGTGGATTTACTTATTATTGTATATATAATTCTTATATTTATATATTTAGAATATTTACTTTTTTTTATATTGAGTATTTCTATTTCTTATACTTTATATTTAGTTAATGTCTATATTTTATATTTTAAGATGGATGTTTAAATTTTTACGTATTTTTCCATTTTTAATGTAAAACGGCAATGTTTAATAGAAGAACTTGGACAAATAGTCAAATAGTTATATTTATGTTTTTTTTTTTTTTATAAAATGGTAATGTTACATTATGAAGATAAACCGTTTTTTTAGTGAACAATGGTAATCTTACATATGTTTAATGTAGTTTTTCCATTTTTTTTATATTGTATGTTTACATAATATTGTTATTTTTAAATGTAAAATGGTAATTTTACATATGTTTAATGTAGTATTTTCATTTTTTATGTTGTATGTTTACATATTATTTATTATTTTCGAAATTATATATAATTTGTTTTTTACAAAATAGTAATGTTACATTATGAAGATAAGCCGTCTTTTTTTTTAGTGAAAAATTGTAATTACATATGTTTAATGTAGTTTTTCCATTTTTTATGTTGTATGTTTACATATTATTTTCTTAAAATAAACATGTAAAATGTTAATCTTACATATGTTTAATGTAGTATTTCCATTTTTATGTTGTATGTTTTACATATATTTATTATTTTCAAAATTATATATAATATTTTTTGTTTTTTTTTATAAAACGGTAATGTTACATTATGGAGATAGACCGTCTTTTTTTTGAAGTGAAAAATAGTAATCTTACATATGTTTAATGTAGTTTTTCCATTTTTTTATGCTGTAGGTTTACATATTTTTTATAATTTTCGAAAATAAGTAATATTAAAATGTAAAACTATATTTTATGCCACGTGTCATCTTTCGGGATTATATTATATATTTACTTATTATTTATTTTTATTTATATTGTGTATTTCTATTTCTTATACTTTCTATTTACTAATAATTTTATATTTTAAGATTGATTTACATTTTAAGATAGATGTTTAAATACCAATGTACTTTTTCATTTTTTTAAATTGTGTATTTCCTTTTCTTATACTTTCTATTTGCATAATATATATATATTTTACATTTTAAGATAGATGTTTAAATCTTAATATACTTTTTCCATTGTTTTTAAGTTGTGTATTTCTTTTTCTTATACTTTCTATTTACTTAATATCTATATTTTACATTTTAAGATAGATGTTTAATATTTAATGTACTCTTTCCATTTTTTTAAAATTGTGCATTTACTTATTATTGTATATATAATTCGTATATTTATAATATTTACTTATTATTTATTTTTTTATATATTGAGAGTATTTCTCTTTCTTATACTTTATATTTAGTTAATGTCTATATTTTATATTTTAAGATAGATGTTTAAATATTTACGTATTTTTCCATTTTTAATGTAAAACGGCAATGTTTAATAGAAGAACTTGGACAAATAGTCAAATAGTTATATTTATGTTTTTTTTTCTTTTTTTTATAAAGTGGTAACGTTACATTATGAAGATAAACCGTTTTTTAGTGAACAATGGTAATCTTACATATGTTTAATGTAAATTTTCCATTTTTTTATGTTGTATGTTTACATATTATTGTTATTTTTAAATGTAAAATGGTAATCTTACATATGTTTAATGTAGTATTTCTATTTTTATGTTGTATGTTTTACATATATTTATTATTTTCGAAATTATATATAATGTTTTTTTGTTTTTTTTATAAAACGGTAATGTTACATTATGGAGATAAGCCGTCTTTTTTTTTAAGTGAAAAATAGTAATCTTACATGTGTTTTATGTAGTTTTTCCATTTTTTATGCTGTATGTTTACATATTTTTTACAATTTTCGAAAATAAGTAATATTAAAATGTAAAACTATATTTTATGCCACGTGTCATCTTTCGGGAGAAATTTTTTTCGCTTATGTGGACGCCCTATGGAGCCTCAAAAGTTCTCTTTTATTAGTAGAGAAAATGTAAAACTATATTTTATGCCACGTGTCATCTTTCGGGAGAAATTTTTTTCGCTTATGTGGACGCCCTATGGAGCCTCAAAAGTTCTCTTTTATTAGTAGAGATTATCTGAGTTTAGTATCTATATTAATATTTACATATTAACCTTTAACAAAACACACATGGAGGTTCTCTTTCACAAAAGGAGACAAATGGGTAAAAAAGTAAGTTTGATTAAATTGACACTGAAATTTATTTTGTTTCTTATACATAAATCAAACTTTTGCTATATGTTTCTTTTTTCTTTTCTGAACAAAGATCAAAGGTAATATGAATATTTGGTCAACAAAAATCAAAGATAATAGTTCTAAGTTAAAAAAATTGTCATGAGAATAATTGTTATAATTTGCAATATCAAATATAAAGGGGTAGATTAGCAATTATTTTGTAAGATATGATTTAAATATTATTTTCACAAATTTCCATTTATTGAAATCAATAATCTGTTAAAGAATTTTTGATAAATAGTTAACTAGTAATCTCAATATGAAAACAAAAGATTCTTCTTCCCAGCTAATGCTTTTCCGTCTGAACGATAATTATATTAACCATGCATTCCAGCGGATGCTATATCTGTATATCATCACTTATATAATAGACACGTGCAAATACCATCAATTCCCAACCTAGAACAAAATATGCGTATTGCGAATGGAATCCAATAAATGTATTAGGTTATTATCATTGTGGTATAATACGAGATTGATTCGTACTGAGGTAAGAAACTTCTCTTTCTACTCTCTCCAACTTCTCTCCAAAAACAGTTTAGTCAAAGATCATTGTCGTTGACCGGTAGCCTTTGCCATCTGTTACCATTTTTCTCTTTTTGCCTTTGTTGTAAATACTATCGGTCTACAAGATCGATTATGTAACAATTTGTCCGTGGACTCCACCCGTCCTATAGATTTAAGATCCTGCATAGCACCTACTCTAATCTTTCACCTGTGAATCCTAAACTTCCCCCAGATAAAAGTATTGTTAAAGGGTGAGATCTTGAGTTCGATGAACGCCAAACGCACCAAAAACCTACATAGGAGAATAAGTGAGAACTCACAGATGAAGGATTAGAATCAGTGCTTGCAGAGCGAGTTTGGGGTCCGCATGAAGGTGGAGTCCACGGGATGGATTGTTACAGATTAAGTCCTCCACATTTCGGATTTTGTATTCATGCATGCGATTTTGGTTCCATTTTCTCAGAAATTTTCTTTGCTAGGCGATCTTTTTGTTTTGTTGTGTATCTTCAAGCTAATCATAACTTTTCGTCATATTTTCATTATCTATCTCTGATTTGTTTGAATCTCTTTCTCCCCATACAAGTTTAATTTTTTATCCAAAACTTTGATTTGTTCTCTTGTTGTCTGCGAGTGCTAGATCTCCTCCATCGAAGAGTAATCATCTTCTTCATGTTGAAATAAGTCGAAAAATTTCTACTTCTTGGTTGAGATTCGAAGTTAATGGATGAAGCCTATCAATTGGAAGCAGATTAAATAAAGTCAGAGATTTGTTATAAAACGTCCTGACAAATTATTTGTATTTGATCGATTAGACCATCCAGTCTAATCCATGGTCTTTTTGAAATCAAATTAGAAGAACTGACGAGCACTACATGTAGATCTTAAAACGGATTCGAAAAGGCGATGGAGCTTCATGTGTCATCTCCAAATACACGACCATAGGGATGACCGGAAAGTTGAACACCGGTGAGCAAAACTGGATGAACCGGAAACTTCTCACCGCCTATTTGTACATGTGTTTAACATGTGTACTACACGTGCAATGTTTGTATAATAGTTACCTTTAAGTTTTGTAATAGGCTTTTAATGTTTGTATTGGTCTTTCGAATCCTCTTGTACTAGTTAAGTTTTTACAAAACGTAATATTGACAAAAAAAGATTATTAACATTGTGAGAAAATCTAGTAGATTTCTCACAATATATAATAATATTTAAAAATATTGTTCATTTAAAAAATTAAAGTATAGAATAAATTTTTCAAAACAATATTTCAAACAATAGATTATTTCTTTTTTTTTTAGTTATTTCTTTTTTTTTTTGCTTTTTTTATTTCTCTCTGTTATTTTTTTTATGAGATTACTTGAGATATTTTCAATATTAATGCTTTTAGTAATAGCAAATTTAGTTTTAGTGTCGTAGTTTTTTCCATGTTGGACTTTCTTGCAAACCTACGCAGATAGAACATCCGAGTAGGAGCATAAAACCTAAAAGAATTCTCATTCCTAATATGAAGAATGAATTTTCAAAAATCCCTTATATATTAAAGGAGAAGCATTGTAATAAATGCATTCACACTATAATATACACGTGGCAGCCTCACAATGATTTGATAATAAATATGTTAACGCGTTCACACTATATTCATAAATGTGTTCACACTATATACTTTTTTATTTTTTTTAATATAAAACTTATGTGCATGGTTCAAATAAAACTTTGGATTTTTCGGTTCGAATCAAAACAAATAACGAATCAAAAGCTAAACTATATATATATATATATTATTTTTATTGTTTACGGATAAAGTTGGGCAAAATATTTATAAGTTTTGATTCAATTCATTATCCGTTTTGATTTGAATAAAAAAATATGGACATCGTAACTATACGAAGCAAATCAACTACTAAAATACAATTAAAAAAAACAAATCACAAATACCAATATTTTTAGAAACGGATATCAAATTTGATCTGTTATATGCATATATATACATATATGTACAGAATTATATATATATATATGTTATATATATTATAGTTTATATAAGTTTTACAATATTTTTATGGATTAAATTTATTATATTAGGTATTAAAATTTAAAAAGTTAAATAATATTTTATTTTTGTAATAAAATGTTATTATTAAAATTTTCAATTATTTTTTAAATTTTATTTTATTTACGGATCAAATCAGGTATTCTTTAAAATTCTAAATCATTTCGGATATCAGAGTCAAAGCCTTTTTAATTTTTAATTAATTTTAATTTTATCTTTCATGTATTATTTAGAACAAAAATGTTATTTAATACTAATTAACAATATATTTATATATTTATCATTTATTTTTATATACTTTTACATACATATACATGTGCACCTTGATGTGAACACTGTATAAGTATTTACCACCAGTGAAGTATCAATTTTTTTTTGGAAGTTGAAACATTTTTTTTCTTAATGTTTCTTTCACTACCGACCAAATTATAGTAAAATGATTTGTCTTAATAATTTTTTTTTCTTGAACTATTATCCATTTACAAACTATGAAACCATTGGTTCAACATGACGATTATCTAAAATTTATAACATGAAAATAAATAAATAATAATAATTTTTGGATTTTACCGAAAAAACTAAAAAACAAACGTTCTAACAGAATAAACCAAAATAAATATTAATTTAAAATAATGGTTATATTTTAGGAGATTAAAAACAAAAAAATAACTTAAAACCGAACCGATATCCAGATTAAATAGATTTGTTTTTTTTTTATTAAAAATAACAAAATTAATAATCACATCCCGCGCAAGGCGCGGGTTATTACCTAGTTGGTATATAAAAATAAAGTATAAATATACATAGCGGTTTCAAAATTTAAGATACCCATGCAATATGGATAGGGGGCTCATCAGAATGACTGTACCACTTTGCCAAGAGTGATTACCACCTGATTATCACTTACAAATTGTAATAAAAGATTTCAAATGTGGGCCTTAATATTTTCTAGTAGTAATGTGTCTTAAAGTGGAAATTTATTGGGCTTATGGAAGGGCGGGCATGTATAAGATCATGACTTAATAACTAAAAACAAGATCCTAGACATTAGACAATAACACAATCTACTTTTTTTTCTATTTAAGTAGATTAAAGATGTTAAGATATCATTAAAATGTTTATATAGCTGGTATCTTTACGTAACCCCTTTAAATTCAGTTATTGGCTTAAAACAGTGAAACATTACGATTCTCACTGGATACGAGATGGGAAGATTAAAAACGATTAAAATGCGATGAAGAAAGAAAGGCTTTGATTTGGGATAGCAAATCGATGAGCTTGAAAACTGATTAATATGTGAAGAGCTTTCTCGCTTGGGGCACTGGAAAGACTGACTGAACTACCACGAGATGGAGACAATGAAGTCGACTGATATCTTTTGGTTAGCAAAACAGTGCCACGCTGATGTGTGATATATATTCACTATGTGTCCTCAAGTGGTTGATTTCAAACTATGTTGTTTTTGGTTTTAAGGTGTAGAATAACTGCTTTGAAACGTGTAAATGATCAAACTTGCAATGTCCTTTTCGTAAATGGTCCTTTGAAGAATATTAAGATACCAAGACCACCTCCTCCTCCATATGTATGAAGTATGGACTCTGGTCTCGTCATAATTAATTGTGTCTAGAATTTCACCAGGAAACTCTTATTTACTAAAACATTGTTTCTCTCTAAACTAGTTTATTGTGAGTTCATGAGATGACCAAAAAAAAAAAGAAGAGAGACTCACTTACGCAGTAGAATACCCTACACACACTGATCCAGGATGTAGTGATTATTTATTTACATATGTAGAAGACTTTCGACAAGGATTCTCTCTTAGCAAATTGCAAGTATCCCTTGTTTATATTACCAATTACTAACTAAATCACTCATATATACAATTGAATACGTTTCTCCAAAATTTTCTTGTTTTTTGTTCTTCGTTTTAACATAGTTTCTAGCTACTAATATTAGAAGTATACATGACATACAGTCAGCAGGTTTGCCCGAGTGGTTAAGGGGGAAGACTTAAGTTCTTCTGCACATAAGTGCGCGTGGGTTCGAACCCCACAGCCTGCATAATGTTTTGGATCTGAGCAGCATTTTAATTGGGCCACCGATCAGCCCATATCTGTATAATATTGAGTTTGTCCTGCCAAAATATATCTTGCAGATACTTTGTTCCAAGAGACAGACCTACCACTGAGCTTATCTTTCAGAGTATCGTTGTTATTTTTCCAAACATCTCTCAGTGAATTTTTCTGAAAGTTACCTTACTTTAATGAAACAATAGAAAAGCCTTAATTTAACGAAATTAAGACATGCAGAAGAAACTTGCGGTTAAACCTAGCAAGTTTTTTTTTTTTGATAAATAAACCTAGCAAGTTTGGCTAAAATACCATCAGTATGTCAAAATCAAGTCTAGAAAAGAGCTATAAAGATTAAAGAAGCATCAGCCTCTAATTTTTTTTTTCAAGCATAAAATAATTTATGAGAAAAATGGTTACCGAAAATACTTGAAAATAAAAGTATTGTTCATTTCCTTACAATGAGCTGCAATGTTTGTTACTTTGTTGTTATTTGCACCCAAACAAAAAAATGGCACCAAAAATGTTTGTTAATTGACCACGTGAGGTGATGATAAGTGACAATCTTTGTTTTTTTGTATCTCTTACATTTTAATTAACGGTCTGACTTTTGTATAGTAGCACGACCCTGAGACTTTTCATACTTATCTCGATATCATATACTCCAGCTCGATCGATGTTGTTTATGTTTGTTTACAAAATTTAATGATATTACTATAAGTTACAGTCTTGGCTCTCATGACTTGTAAAGGTTGATCTTCTCCTTAGTTATAAAGCTTTGACAGCAAGCTCTTGTAGCCAAATAATACACTTCCCGAAGTACCATTCACAACACTTCTTCTCCTCCTAACTTTAATTTTCCCACTTGAAATTGGAATATTTGACGGTGGCCTATTGAAAAATGTTGAATAGTTGACGCTGGAGCCTAATTGCATGCAGGTCCCGTGTTAAGGGCGATATGCCGTCTAGTGTTGATATATATAAGTACAAATGATGGTTTGGACACTAAAATATTATTTATTATACTTGTATTTACTTCCACTTCAGTTTATGTGTAAATTTAGTTTAAGAAATTTTATCCAACGTAAATTATTTTTAAGATATACGTTTTTTTTAAATAAGTTATTTTTGTTAATTTTTGCTCATAATTAAACTACTGAGATGAACATTTAAACTTAGTCTACTTTTTCAGTGGAAATTCGAACTTGAGATCTTAAACTCACTTCATCTGAATGGTTGTGTTGATATCCTAATAGAACATACACATTATAGAGTTATATAGTTCTTTACTGTTCTCATGATAATAACTCTTTTTTAAGCAACCTTCCTCTCCAAACATAAGATAATTCTAGAGCGAGTCACATGATATATCTAGCTGCATTTTGATATAAAAACAGTATTTTTCAGAGCTGCAATAATGGACTTTTAGACTTGGGTCAACCAAGTAGAACCGAGATAATCAAACTCGAGTTTTGAGTAAAATTATTTTATTTTCTATTTTCCAAATCCAAAAATAAAGAAATAAGCTAAAAACATTTTGAAAAGGTATTTCAACCCACAAATCAAATCCATTTCATTAGATAGAAGAACTCGAGCTCAAGGCAGCCACAAGTTATTTGAAATTTGAGCCGTCCAAATACATTCGGTTTTGTTGTGGTTTAGTTATATTGTAAATTCAAACTGAAGCCAAAATCTATTTAAATAAGCATACTAAAGATTCTTAGTCTTTACCTTTTACGAATGGGTTAACTCTTTATTGACGTTAATCCTTATCACTCGATCTTCATATGTATGATATTTCTCATAATATTAAGCTAGGCCCCCTATTTCTTCACATTCCATGAAATAACATTAATCGCTCGAGACTTATACTGTCAACTTTTAGATATATGAGCTCCAGATATTTGTTAGTATTAATTAAGGAGTCAAATATATTGTGTATTCAATTCGTCCACGCTCTTTGAATAATTCAAACTTCTGTACAAAAGCTATATATATATTGAAATTTTTTTCTGAAAAGATATCTCCATATAAAGTCATAATCATCAACGAATATAAGAAGGCATATATTAATTACTAAAACCAACTTGATATGGTCTTCGATTTGAAATCTTTCACGTGATTTGAATTTTATATGTTAAACGACAAACCGTATTCTCGTGTTGGTATGTATTCAAATGAAATACAAGTACTAACTAAGCGCGGTGCACTGCTGGTTTATCATATCCCCCATACGATAAATTAATCTTAACCAATTCAGAAGACAAAATTACGTAACTACGTACAAAGTATTTATCAATTGGTTAAATATTGTTATTTAGCGAACAGCCTTTTACAAGACTGTATCCCGAAGACCGCAGTGATTTGTCCATTAATCCTATTTTATTTTACTATTTACAGATGAATATCTGGACAGATATATTTGGCAATTGTATTGACTTAATAGATATTTGCCAATTCTATTGACTTCGTTGACCTCGATGCATGCAAGCTAATTGTCTGCGGGTCTTTTGGGTTACATTTTATAATTTTGCTATTTAACTCTTAATGGACCGGCTTGTTTTAAGCTTTAATTAACTATATGCAACTCGTGGTTTATATATATATTAATACATCATTTAGTAATGGAGACGTAAGTTACTAACTTAATTATGGTTCACATCATTGGCACGTAGACAAAATATTACGGAACTGAAAAGTGAAAACAGCAAATCAATCTATATGTAAAAAAGTTACGTATTCGACTAATGCTGCATAACGAAAATACTCAAGTCTGGGATATAATGATCAGCACCAGCGGTTCATATTATCATGTGATATCATAAATGCCAATATGTCACGAGAACATTGTAGTGTACTAAAACTCTATTTTTTCTAAAATTGAGTAAAAAAAAAAATAGAGTAAAATTGATTCAACTCAATTATATATATATATATATATATATATATATATTATTCTATGAACAAACAAAAAATAAATTATTCCACTTATGGAATAAACACGATTATGAAATGAGATATGAAATTAAGTTGGAGTATTTCTTATTTCATACTCCATTTTACTATATTTTAGAATAAAAAATAGAGTATGGTTTGAGATGTCCTAAGACATAATTTTACCAATACCCATATTTATGAACACATATTTATATATTGGACACGTATGTGTATACATTTTATGTAAATGTGTGAATAGACATCCGTATAGGGTAAAGTGAGCAACTAACATGAAAAAAACAATTACTTTACAAACTAGAAGAGCACCAAGAAAACTATAAAATCATTTGTTTATTTAGAAGAAACATATATAAGTACACATTTTGTTGCTTTCAAAATAGTAGCAAGCCAATTGTTTTTATTTTCAACAGCAAGCCAATTGGTTTAAATAAAGATTTATTGACTTATAAATGTTGGTTTGTGCGTACCATGTCTGTCGGCAGAAGGTTGCCCAATTAATTCCACCAAAATATGTTTGTTCGAACTTATAAAGGCGGAGACTGTGTATATTTAGCGTTCAGACTTATCTTTAAATGTTTAAGAAATATCAGACAACTGGAAATATATATTAATGTGATTATAAAAAGATTACCATTTCTTTTCGGTTTGTTATTTTCGACTATATTTTGTTTCACTATGACATATGGTTTTTATACTTGGCAAAAAAACAATAACAACAACCATATAACTCCACTCGTCTGCATAATGTGATTAAAACATTAATTAAAGATAGGCGAAACAGATAAATATGCTAAAATCTTTTTTCTAGGGTTCAGTTTCATTTAATATAAAATTTACAGCGATGAGACAAATTTAGGTTTATGTTTCGATTTATCCAGTTTATCTAAGAGTCTTTTTTTTTTGTCGACATCTAATAGTCAGATAACAGAAAATCTGCTATCCATATCATTGGTTAAAAAAATATTTTAATTTTGGATCAAATAGTATGTGGTCTTTCAAAGAAAAGAATCATATATATTATATAGCACAAAGGCATTCGTACCAAAACTGATCGGGTACATAATAAAAACTCCACTCGACAAGGAAAAAAAAAGATTTGTCAATAGATCTCAAGTCATAAACCAATGCCCAAAGGCTCCAAAAGCCAAGAGCTTGATGTGCCATTCAGGTCGGACCACGAGTCCACGTGAAATCCACGTCACATGACCAATGGTTACGATTCTCTTTGATAAGGTTCCTTTGCTGGTCAACAAAAGCTGTCTCTTTTAAAACTCGCACATGTGTATTTTTAGTATTTGTTAATTACTCACCATTATTCTACAATATTAATTAGAATACCTACTACTCTATCTTAGGACAGCCTAAACTGGCAAATTAAAAATTATAACTTAAGCTTGACGAATTGGCGTCATTTTAAAGGATCTCCTTGTCATATCTGGCTTTTAAAAACTGTTTGTTCCAAAAATTACTATTTTGGAGAGTGACTAAAACAGTTTAAAGTCTTTATAAAACAGGCAAATCTTAAATACTATATAGTTAGGTTTCTGATCAAACTCTGTTTTATTAATCTTGGTCAATCATATTTACTAAAGTTCACCAGAGGTTGTTTTAGTGATATATTATATATGCCTTACTTTCTAATTTGTGTTTTTTTTTTCTTTTTTTTCAAAACAATCATATTCGGGTAATGGAAAAGCTTAAAGCAGTTTCCACCAATCAATATGTTGTGTTGCTAAAAAAGATATTTTGCCAACAAATCATCTTTTCTAAAAAATAAAATATAGCTTAAAGCAGTTTCCAGCAAATCATCTCTTAGTTGATAAAAACGGTGTAAACTTACAGGAAGATAAAGAGTTAATTAACTATAAAATATGCCAAAATGGTAAATTTATTCAAAATATATGCTAACTGTAAAAAAAAAAAAAATCCCATCAACCATATAACATATAGAAACTTGGAACTAATTTTAATATATAAGTTGCTGATTTGATCAAGAACTAATATAATCACGTGAATTAGGCTTGCAATGACGATTCTGAAAATTTAGGTGCCCAGTGAGTTGATTAAACATATCTCACGCTTTATGTCATATTCTTATTTAAATGTAAGAAGTCAGGAGGGAGCCACGCATTAATTAATTTAAATTAAAGGACCTTAATTTAACACTATATTTAATTAGTTTTGCTAAGGTGGCCTAAGTTAGGCCATATTTTTAGTTACCACCCCCACTGGATTTAATTAGTTAAGCCAACTTGATTTTTCCCAACACGAATAATAGTATAATGTTATTGAGAAACATACACTTATGTAGGTGTATGTATATTTTCTTTTACCAAAGTTGTGCGATGGAAGATAAAAATCCAACAAGGACGGATGAGATTGAGTTGGGATATTACTACATAGGATAAAATAAGCAAAAGACTTTTCATTCTGAAAGAAACATCTCACTCGTTGTCTTTATCCCACTTGCATTTTTGCATGACCCAATTCTCCATTAGACGACATTGTTGTCAATTACACAAACCCATTTTTAACTAATGCATGTGGCAATCTTGCATCTTAAGTAAGTCAACCATCAGGCTATCTTATACCATTGAGACGGACCAACACTGTATTGGTAGCCAAACGCGGATTTTTGTTTTGTATATGTATCTTGGTGGGAACGGGTTGAAACATGATTGAGTTGTGATGAAGCACTAATCAAATAGGTTTAAGTGTCTATATCGTTTTAACTCTCTAAGATCTTTGTCTTCAACAGAAGATATAATAAAAATTGTCTTAAAAATGGATAAGTAATTACTTTTGTTTCAAACAAAAATGGATAAACATTTGAAGAGGTAGGACCAAGAAAAGGGAGGGCATTTAGGTACTCTGCTCCGTACAAGAATATATCTTTGGGTAATACGATGGATTCATCTCCCCTTCACATACAATCATCCTCTCTTGATCTTCTTTGTCCCCATTCTTGTTATCCAATCTATTTAATTATGGTTCGTATAATTGATCAATAATTGTGTAGAACTCATTGGTTATAGGTTATGAAACGTTCAGAACAACAAAAAAGTTGACGTTTTATGTTATGCAAATTCAAACCAATTTTCTAGTTTTGATCTTATATGCCGTGGACTATAAGTAAAAAGAAAACTAGAGAAAACAAATATTTTGTAAAAGGGCGAAAAACAAATATTTTACAAACAATATGATTGAGTGATGTTGTAACACACGAAATAATGAAACCAATATTATTTTATTTGATTATCAAAATTATTCTTCTACTACAAACTACAAAGGGACGTTCTAATATGTTGGGGATATAGTTTGGGTTAAAACGTTCTTCTTGTTAAACAAAGCTTCAGACAACCTTACGAAGGGACTAGTCACTCAAAAAGATCAAGAGGTGTTCCATGTCGGTGTAAATGATGTTAGGAGTTTTCAAGGCTCCTAAGACAAATGTTGTAGTATAGAAGATTGTCGAACCAGTTCTGAGGGATATCAAAGCACTGAGAATGCAAGTACTCGCTTAATCTAAGTGCAACCAATGATTTAGATGGGTTTTAAGCTATGACTAAAACTAGAAATCAATAACAGAATGATACTTTCTTGACTAAAGGAAAAGAGAACTCATGGGTATAGGGATTAGACCTTGGGTGATCAAGTATCGAACTAAGGATGGCAAATGATCAATCAAACAATCAACCTTAAGCCTAGACACAATTCTAAGCAAGCTCTATGTCTAGATGAATGCTCATTTGCTAACATATCTCAAACATCAAATGTCTTTGGTTGAATAATATGAAAGCAATCATTACTAACAAGTCTATTAGCTATCTTAGTACCTTTAACAACAAATGTCTTTGGCAAAGTATACTAAAAGCCTAGGAGAGTTGTCTCGGGCATTTCATCGAACACCTTTCGGGTGAGAAATGCCTAAGGATCAACAACTGAGTGGCCAACTCAGAAGATGCATTATGATTACTCTACTAGCAAGGAAATATGAATGATCTACACTAAAACATCCTAACTCTAACCTAATCACCCTTAATCTCCCTAACCCATGAATTCCAAAGGTGATTACTCACTAATCTCCATGATTCCTCTTAAACCCATATTGGATTTCAGATTAATCATGTAAAGAAATAGATAAGAAATCAACAAGAACACAAGAACATAACAATCAAAATCCAAGAGATGAACTTCTCAAGAGAGTTCTTGTGTATTTCTCAATAGATCAAAAGATAAAAGATAATCTGCCTCTGGTGGCTACAAAAGATGTTTAAAACATAGGTTTTTCCAAGTGCAAAACGTGCATAATGAAATGACCAAAAGGCCCTTAAGTAAAATAGAAATCGAGCAGATAATAGGCGCGGAGCGACCTCGGCTCGTCGCTCCGACAAGTCGCTCCAGGCTTCGGGAGCGACCTCGCTGGGTCGCTGCGAGAGGTCGCTCCGAGAGCGATTTCTTGTCTCCGGGAACCAAGATGGCGAGCGACTTCTCTCTGTCGCTCTGGACAGGTCGCTCCAAGCTTCGGGAGCGACCTCGCTGGGTCGCTGCGAGAGGTCGCTCCGAGAGCGAGTTGTGTGTCTCCGGACGTGAAAACGCGAGCGACTTTGTGCAGTCGCTCCAACGGGTCGCTCTGGATCGGGAGCGACCTTGGTAGGTCGCTCTGAGAGGTCGCTCCAGGGTCATCTAAGACTGTTCGGAGTAATGAGAACGCGAGCGACTTCATGGCGTCGCTTTAGGAAGGTCGCTCTGAGAAGTGGGACACAGCGACTTCGTGATGTCGCTCCGGGAGGTCGCTCCCATGCTCGGTTCGTCCAATTGTCACCTTTTCACCTCTTTTGAGCTCCAAATAGCCTCATGTGGTATTCCAGTACCTAATAGAGACTCATGTATGCAAAATGCAACCTAAACATGTCTGAATCCTAATCTATATGATGAAAATGCTCATGGATGAATGGATAGAACAATGCAAATATGCAAGATATCAACTCCCCCAAACTTGTTCTTTTACTTGTCCACAAGTGAACTTTCTAGAACTCATAGGAAGAGAGGTTGAAGGTGGGAGCACATAGCCAAAAGAAACACAACTAGCACACTCTCTTATTACACTCTAGCTTCTCTAGGCCTATCTTAACTCTTTTTGTTCTTACACTCATCATCAAGCATCCACACATTCAAATCAACCAACTCTCACATTCATTAAGCACAAAACATCAGGTGAATTCTTGCAAATGGTCAGTTGGTCCAAGTCATTTGGTTGGGTAAGGGAAGGCTTTTATTCAAGTGATTCAAGAGGTTCAAAACATATGATCTTTAAGGTGGTTTACTCTCAAAACAAGTAGCCTTGACATTGCACATAATATATCTAAGAAAGGGACCAACTCATGCATACAATGCTCAATCTCCATTGTTCTACCCTTTTCCCAAACATACAATTACACAATCATTCCCAAATGTCAAACCCAACTCACATCTCTCACCAAAAGATCCTAAGAACTTTAACTCCTTCTCTTTGAAATCTACAAGGGATTTTTCACAACCTCAAAACATTTCTTAGCTCCTAACAACTTTGCTAGCCCCCTTTTTCTTTCTTTTTTTTTTTTTTTTTTTTTTTTTTTTTTTTTTTTTTTTTCGTTTTTTTTTTTTTTTTTTTTTAGGCTGGGGGCCAAGACTTTTCAAAACTTGAGCTAGAGGCTTCTCTACTTATCCCAATAAAACAATTCACTTAAGCACAAAGAGTCTATTCTTTTCTTTTTTTTCATTTCTCCCAAATCATAATCACAACACTCACCCCCACCTATAGCTAGACAATAGAGTGCCCAATCTAGCAAGAATGAAGATCAAGCATTGTCGTTCCCGATACTCTCAACATTATGCACATGTAAGACTTTCCGAAAAAGGCCTCACTCATCAAACAATGAAAGCTTAAAAGGAGGGAAGGTTTTGGGAGTGGTCTACCACTAGAGTTTGTCAAAAAAGATTGGCATAAAGGATGTGACAACTCAAGTGTGTATAGCCATGACTCAGTACACAAGGGACCATGAGCAAGAAGCATTAAGTTCGTTCAGTTCAAATAAGGTTGTAGTTGGCTTCAAAGACTGAGTTTCAGCAATCAACAAGTTTCAGGAAGAGTTTTCAAGGCTCGAAACATACAAGTCTTTTTGAGAGGTGCAAAAACTACTCAGGTGCAACGTAGTGTTCTTTACAAGGCATTTAAAATCATTGCTCCCAATGCAAGTGAATGCAACCTATATGCTCTAGACTCTCCTAAAAATGCAAATGATGCAAACTAAATGATTGGTTTTTTTTTATGCAAATAGGTATGCAATGCATGACTCAATGAAACAACATCAAAGCAAACATGATCAAATACTTGGTACCTCCCCCAAACTTGAGTTACACAGTCTCTGTGTCGTCAAGTAGAGAGAGATACCGAAAAGAAGACTAATATGCAAAAATGAAATGGTATATACAAGGGAGTGTGGTGGGTTACCTTCTATGGGGAATGAGTAGAGGGAGATGCTCCCTCCTCGTCGTCCTCAGGTGGTAACTCTTCAAGGTGCTCATCAGCAGGAGTGCCCATCTCTTCAATGTAGAAGGCTTGCCCGAACACAGTTGGTTTCCTCATTTTCCCCTTGATGTCAAAGTGGAGGATGTTCTCTTTACCCAAATGGAGATCAATCGTGCCCTCCTTCACATTAACAATAGCTCCTGCTGTAGCTAAGAATGGCCTTCCTAGAATCAATGGATCTTGAGCCTCCTCACCCATCTCAAGCACCACAAAATCTGTAGGTATCTCATACCTTCCAATCTTCACAGGGAGGTCCTCTAAGATGCCCACAGGGTACTTCACTGAACGATCAGCTAACACCAGAGAGAGTCTACACTTCTTGTACTGAGTGAATCCAAGCTTCTTTGCAACAGACAAAGGCATCAAGCTGACACTAGCTCCCAAATCGCAGAGACTTTTCTCAAATACCATAGGTCCAAGAGCACAAGGTAGTGTGAAGCTTCCTGGATCCTCTAATTTCTCTGGAACATCAAGCCTCTGGATGATGGCATTGCACTCATGGGTAAGAATCATCATGCCTTCCATCTCCTTCTTCTTTGCAGCTACAACATCTTTCAGGAAATTGTTGTATTGAGGAATCAACATGAAAGCATCGATGATGGGCATTGCAACCTGAGCTTCACTCATTTGCTTCTCAAACAGAGCCTTGTACTTCTCTAGCAGCTGCTTCTTGAATCTACCAGGGAATGGAAGTTTGGGTTCATATGGAGGAGGAACAAAAGAACTTTCACTTGCTGGAGTAACAACTTCACCATCCTTTACTGTCTTCTTCTCTTCCCCAACCTTTCCTTTACCTTTGGCTTCCACTATCTTCTCCAATATCTCGTCATTGATCTTCTCATCAACAATCACCACTTCATCATCTATGTTGATGGCAACCCCCTCACCTAGTTTCTCAGCATCCTTGGTGAGGGTTTTAGGAGGTAACTGCTTACCACTCCTAAGGGTGATAGCTTTGGCCTCCTTGGGGTTTTGGTCAGACTTTCCAGGTAGAGATCCTTGCTGGCGATTTTGGTGAGTGTTCATGGAAGCAAACTGATTCTCTAAATTCCTGACTGTAGAAGCAAGGTGTGAGAATTTGTTGTTGAGCTCATTGTAGCTCCCATCAATCTTGGTATGAAGGTTCTTCAACTCATAACCAACATGCTTCTCACTTCTAGTCTGAGACTCCAAGATTTGTTTCAGTAAGGTATCAGTGCTGCTCTCTTGAGGAGCAGAGGAACCAGACGAGGGATTTTGCTGAGGCTGATAGCTGCCTTGCTGGTTGTTTCTTGGCGGATAGCCACTCTGTTGGTTGTTGGGATAGGATTTCTGTTGGTAGTTGTTGTACTGAAAGTTGGGCTCCTTTTTGTACCAGCTACCATTGTTGTTAATGAAACACAACTCCTCTTGACCTTCCAAACCCTCAACTTCATTGACAGCAAGTGGATCTTCCTGCTTGGAGTTACCAACAAACTTCAGCTGCTCTTGGGTTGCTTTTTCAGCAATGAGTAGGTCGATCTTGTCTTCCAAAGCTTTGATCTCTTTCCTCGTCTGCTTATCATCTGTTCTACTGCCTCTGTCGTGGTCTCCACTGTAGACTGCATCACTCTTTACCATGTTGTCAACCAGCTCTTCTGCATCCTCCTCAGTTCTCCCCAAGAAGAACCCATTGCTAGCTGTATCCAGTCTGGCTCTGTACTTAGGAAGAGCACCACGGTAGAATGTGCTCAGTAAGCTCTCCTTAGAAAAGCCATGGTGTGGGCATTGAGCTTGGTAGCCCTTGAATCTCTCCCAGGCTTCACTGAAGCCTTCCAAGTTCTTCTGTTGAAAGCTGGAAATCTCGTTTCTCAGCTTAGCAGTTCTTGAAGTAGAGAAGAACTTCTCCAAGAATGCTTTCTTGCAGTCATCCCAAGTAGTGATGGAGTCACTGGGTAGAGACTTCTCCCACTGACGTGCCTTATCCCCCAAAGAGAAAGGGAATAGCTTGAGCTTTAAGGCATCTTCGGACACACCATTGGTTTTTGACAACCCACAGTAGCTGTCGAACCTGTCCAAGTGATCAAATGGATCCTCTAGAGCCAAGCCATGATACTTGTTGTTCTCGATCACGTTGAGGAGTCCTGATTTGATCTCAAAGTTGTTGGCTGCCACAGCGGGTGCTCGGATTCCCAATCTATGACCATGAATGTTGGGGCGGTCGTAAGTGCCAATGGGTCGAGCTGTTCGCTGTTGGTTTTGAGGTATGTCTCCCATATCAGTACTCAAACTCTGCAAGTGAGCCTGTTGCTCTTCTTCTCTTCTATTTCTAGCACACTCTCTCTCTAAAGCTCTGATGTCTGCAGCTATTGGAACTAGGTTTGATGGACCCCTGCTCCTCAAGTTCATACACCTGTAGATTAAAGGGAGGTGAAGAAAGAGAATCAGTAACAAAAGAAAATAAAAATGACTTAGTCTCAAGCAAGTGACTAAATCTCAATGTTCAAATCTACTCAGAATTTGGCAACGGCGCCAATTTGATGTTAGGAGTTTTCAAGGCTCCTAAGACAAATGTTGTAGTATAGAAGATTGTCGAACCAGTTCTGAGGGATATCAAAGCACTGAGAATGCAAGTACTCGCTTAATCTAAGTGCAACCAATGATTTAGATGGGTTTTAAGCTATGACTAAAACTAGAAAGCAATAACAGAATGATACTTTCTTGACTAAAGGAAAAGAGAACTCATGGGTATAGGGATTAGACCTTGGGTGATCAAGTATCGAACTAAGGATGGCAAATGATCAATCAAACAATCAACCTTAAGCCTAGACACAATTCTAAGCAAGCTCTATGTCTAGATGAATGCTCATTTGCTAACATATCTCAATCATCAAATGTCTTTGGTTGAATAATATGAAAGCAATCATTACTAACAAGTCTATTAGCTATCTTAGTACCTTTAACAACAAATGTCTTTGGCAAAGTATACTAAAAGCCTAGGAGAGTTGTCTCGGGCATTTCATCGAACACCTTTCGGGTGAGAAATGCCTAAGGATCAACAACTGAGTGGCCAACTCAGAAGATGCATTATGATTACTCTACTAGCAAGGAAATATGAATGATCTACACTAAAACATCCTAACTCTAACCTAATCACCCTTAATCTCCCTAACCCATGAATTCCAAAGGTGATTACTCACTAATCTCCATGATTCCTCTTAAACCCATATTGGATTTCAGATTAATCATGTAAAGAAATAGATAAGAAATCAACAAGAACACAAGAACATAACAATCAAAATCCAAGAGATGAACTTCTCAAGAGAGTTCTTGTGTATTTCTCAATAGATCAAAAGATAAAAGATAATCTGCCTCTGGTGGCTACAAAAGATGTTTAAAACATAGGTTTTTCCAAGTGCAAAACGTGCATAATGAAATGACCAAAAGGCCCTTAAGTAAAATAGAAATCGAGCAGATAATAGGCGCGGAGCGACCTCGGCTCGTCGCTCCGACAAGTCGCTCCAGGCTTCGGGAGCGACCTCGCTGGGTCGCTGCGAGAGGTCGCTCCGAGAGCGATTTCTTGTCTCCGGGAACCAAGATGGCGAGCGACTTCTCTCTGTCGCTCTGGACAGGTCGCTCCAAGCTTCGGGAGCGACCTCGCTGGGTCGCTGCGAGAGGTCGCTCCGAGAGCGAGTTGTGTGTCTCCGGACGTGAAAACGCGAGCGACTTTGTGCAGTTGCTCCAACGGGTCGCTCTGGATCGGGAGCGACCTTGGTAGGTCGCTCTGAGAGGTCGCTCCAGGGTCATCTAAGACTGTTCGGAGTAATGAGAACGCGAGCGACTTCATGGCGTCGCTTTAGGAAGGTCGCTCTGAGAAGTGGGACACAGCGACTTCGTGATGTCGCTCCGGGAGGTCGCTCCCATGCTCGGTTCGTCCAATTGTCACCTTTTCACCTCTTTTGAGCTCCAAATAGCCTCATGTGGTATTCCAGTACCTAATAGAGACTCATGTATGCAAAATGCAACCTAAACATGTCTGAATCCTAATCTATATGATGAAAATGCTCATGGATGAATGGATAGAACAATGCAAATATGCAAGATATCAGTAAACCCCAAAATATAGGTGGCAATTAGAGTATGAATCTTTGCTCCAATTGACAGTGAACAGGTTAACCCAAATTCTTTAAATATAAGTCTACCTTTCTTCTAATAAGTTCTGATTTGAGGTTCCTTATAAATGTTTATAAAAACGTAGCTTGATGGATCTCGTGTCCGAGTTGAAGGAACATTAGTGCAATGTATAGTCTTAGCGTAGCAAAGCCAGTGAAAGATTCTACGTACAAAATGTAAGTGCTTAGAGTTAGAAGATAAAACCAAACTGAAGTAGCTATGGACTTGTAGGAAACATAGAAGACACCAATGATCATAGTCAACTTAAGGCAAACAAATTGCATAAAATTTAAAGATAAAACGTCACATACCTAATATGGAATGGCGAATAATAGTTTCAAAAAAAAGTTTCAAAGGGGATATATGTACAATGTAAAAAGATAATTACAACAAATAAAAGAAAAGATGAGAAGGTCCAAATGTCATGTGAGCCCCCTTCCCACTTGGCTCCCTATTCTATCCTCATCTTTGCTATACATTGCCCATTATTTCTTCTACATATCTCTCAACTAGTCAACTATAAACAGTAACTCACACATATAATTTTTGCAATTCTCCATTTCGATATGGACCATTCAGTTCACTAGTTATATGCATACTACTTACTCTCTGTTTAATCTGCAAACAAAAGAAGATATACTAATATTCACCATTTTTTCAGTGTAGAACATGGTTACTCTCAATGCATCAAGATTCTCATTGCTAGTAGTATTATTCTTTGTCTTGTCTGGTAGTGAAATTTTCAGAAACAACATATTCCTTTTTAATGTCCATGTTCTCAATGCATTTGATATGGCCACTAGTACCCATATTTTTGGACTGACCCTCTTAATCTCTTCCCATGAAACTTCCTCTTAACTATTTCCTTTTGCTATTTTTGCAAGACTTGACCCCACTCTTCTGCATCTCCCCCTCTTTATTATTGTAATTTCAACCTTTTCTTTATACGTTACCCACATTTTACATTTATCTTTGTATATCCTATCATGTTTTTAACAAATAATATCAAAGGGAACATACATGCACTCCCCTCTATATATATACTCCAACCTCATCTCGTCATCATAAAGCAACACAGCCCATTTCTCTATTAACGTTCAAACAAAATGGATTACAGCTGTCTAGACGACAACACTAGCAACACTTCAGAAACTCTCTCCATGTCTAAGAAGACACCATCTCCTCCTCTTCCTCTGCCTCCGGCGATGCGTCTCTACAGAATGGGAAGCGGCGGAAGCAGCGTGGTTCTTGATTTAGAGAACGGCGTCGAGACAGAGTCGTCGCGTAAGCTCCCGTCGTCGAGGTTCAAAGGCGTCGTCCCTCAGCCTAACGGAAGGTGGGGAGCTCAGATTTACGAGAAGCACCAGCGCGTGTGGTTAGGCACGTTCAACGAGGAGGAAGAGGCCGCGGCTTCCTACGACATCGCCGCTCGGAGATTCCGCGGCCGCGACGCCGTCACGAACTTCAAGTCGCCGGCGAGTGATGCGGAGTCTGCTTTCCTCGAGGCTCATTCCAAGGCTGAGGTCGTTGACATGCTGAGGAAACACACTTACGCCGACGAGCTTCGACAGAGCGAAAGGAAGTTTCTTGACGGCGACGGTAACGGAAGAAAACGATGCGAGTTTTCGAAGACGACGGTGACTAACGAAAACGACGGCGTTTCGCGTGAGGTTCTTTTCGAGAAAACCGTTACGCCGAGCGACGTCGGGAAGCTAAACCGGTTGGTTATACCGAAACAGCACGCGGAGAAGCATTTCCCGTTACCGGTTACGGTTACTCCGTCACCGACAAAAGGCGTTTTGATTAATTTGGAAGACAGAACGGGGAAAGTGTGGCGGTTCCGTTACTCGTACTGGAACAGCAGTCAAAGTTACGTGTTGACCAAGGGGTGGAGCCGGTTCGTTAAGGAGAAGAATCTCAGAGCCGGTGATGTGGTTTGCTTCGAGAGATCGAGCGGACCGGACCGGCAATTGTATATTGACTGGAAAGTCCGGTCTGGTATTGAGAAAATTACGCCGGTTCAGAATGTGGTTAGGCTTTTCGGGGTCAACATTTTCAATGCGACGACGACTAACGCTAACACAAACGACGTCGTAGGGGAGAGCGGTAGCAAGAAGAGATTTCGGGAAGTTGATTTGTTTGCGTTAGGATGTTCCAAGAAGCAGGCCATAATCAACGTCTTGTGAGTTGTGACCATTTCATTTTATTTTATTTTTTCAAAATAATTTTCCCTTTTGCAGAAAATTCTATCAATTTGGCAAGTTGTAAATTAGGATAAGACAAGAAAAATGATGACTAGGAAATTGTTTTTTTTTTTTGCTCACATCTAATTTGGGTTTGTTTTTCACCGTTAATGAATATGATGATGTGTTCATCATGTGAGAAAAGATGATGTGTTTAGACCTTTTCTTATATCTCTTTTTGGTTAAAAATATTGTATCTCTTTATCTTGGTTATTGTAATCCTTTTCTTGCAATGTTTTCAATTGAAACATACTGATACTTGTTTTGAGTATTTGGACAAACTAGTATTTATGCATTTAGTACTTGTTTACATTAATGGAGAAATATCTTATAGGATAGTTTAATGTCAACATGTCCAATATAAAAACGTGGGTGGGATACGAAGATCTTTTAATGTGTTTGAGATACTTAAAGGGAGAGGAACAACGTCGATTGTTAAAAGATTCTGTACGTTTTTCTTAAAACTGAAGTTTAAAAACTGTTTTCGTGTACGATCTGTCGAAAACACTGACCACAGATCATTATTGATTAATAAACTTCACGGAATCAACATTACGATTTTAGAACCACATTCATGTAACTAATAGAAGAATTACATCTCGAAGACTGATAATTACTTGTCTTTTGTCTTAAGATTCATGCATCTTAATAAGAGGATCTTGCTTGTTCCACGAAGTATAGCTGTTATAAAAAAGAATTAACAAGATCAGGGCCGTGCCTGATACCAAGTCCATCAAGCATTGACTTTGGGGCCAACAAGAGAATATTTATTTTAGGGGCTAAAAATAAATGAAGTTTCTTTCTAGTTCTGGTGGTAAAAGCTAGATATATAACAGTGAGAGGTTATGGGTTTGAATAACATGGGAACACCTTTTAATATTTTCATGTTTTATTAAGATTATGGGCCAAAATTTTTTTTTGCTTCTGGGCCCGAAATTGTCAGGTCCGGCCTTAAACAAGATCTTAAAGGCTACACATAATGTATGTCAGTATGTGGAGGCTGGTTTTGGCTCAGATCATAGCTGATTATTGCACCAAACATGAAAATAGTCCAGACCCTTTTAGTTTTAGGATTTAAAGAATATTTACAAGTCAAAACAAAAACATGTTCCAAACACACAAGAAAATAAAACTTTTTGGACAATAGCAATCAGTTATTTGCGGCTCCACAACCCTTTTGATGTGCTTGATTACTTGAGGATCCTTTACTACCTTAAATCCTAATCGTCTCAGCATGTGCAGGAAATCCATGACTCTTTATTCCTTCGATTTGTTTTGTTGATGTGGTGAAATCATGCGCTTCAAGAGTGTTGCATCTGCAAGTGCCTTAAATCTTTATGCTCCAATAAAAGCTTATCATTCGTTAAAAAAATTATTTTTCTAGATAATTATGTTCTTAAAGGGATAAGAAATTGAGTTTTAAAACTGTTATAAATACAGGTCTAAAACAGGTATTTACCTTAATATGTTTTGCTCTCTTTGATTCGCGTTTGTTCGCAACAAAAAGAAAGATCCTCTTATTTGTAATATGGACTTAAAACGGACTTCAAAATGGCATTTACCTCTTTAGTCTGGTCAGGTGTTACCTTAGCGTTTAACACCTTCACCAAAAAAAAAGTGTTATCTTAGCGGCAAGACATCGTTAAGATACCAGAACAAATGAGCGTATTAAGATATAGAAGCTGAAAACTTAATAGAGGTAAAAAAAAAAACACTGGAGAAAGTATACACATTTTTGAAGAATAGCAATAAGCTAGGCTGGAGGTAGTGAGGAGCTAATAGAATGGTCAAAGGAAGCAAATGTCTCAATTTCCAACGGGTATAAAGATAAACTAAGATGATCTACGCTTTTGTCCAAAAAAAAAAGATGATTTACGCTTTTTGTTTTCGCGGATTTGATTGAAGAAAAAAAAAACAAACTATATCTGAATATTTGATTTTGCTAAAGATTATTCCAATTTTCTGGAGTGGAGAGACAGAAATGCAGAACAAGGCTAGTTTCATCACACCACAAATTCGCTGGTGAACCAAAAACAAAGGGGGGGGGTGTAAAAATGTCTTATGAAACAAGTTTGACCTCACATCATAAGTAAATGGATGATGTTTGATTTGCATTTTCTCTTAAAACTAGATATTTTAATTTGGAGAAGACAACAAGATGGAAAATTGCTGCTGAATGAAAATACTACTGGCTCTTAAAGCAATTTAAAATCAGCCTTAAATTGAAAAACACAGATTCAATATCTCTTGTAGGTAAAAAAAAAATTGAATTCAAAGATAAGAAATAAAATAAATATCAAGTTATTTAGACATGTATTATATATATATTTATTTTATATTACCAAAAAGACAGTTGTGAAACTCAACTTGGTTCCTCGTTTTTACCGGAGGAGAAGAAAGAAAGAAAGTTACCAAAGACATAATTTGTCGAGAAAGTTACCGTCCGTGAAAACCGTGACTGTCTGAATAAGAGGATCAGTAATAAGAGGCGAGAGAGAGAGAGAGAGAGACGGAGACTTGCATCATCCTTTGAAAATGTCGTCGGAGAAGAAACAGCTGATCGTGGTAGCGGAAGGCACTGCAGCCTTGGGTCCTTATTGGCAAACCATCGTCTCCGACTATCTCCACAAAATCATCAGGTTGTTCCTTTTCTCATCCCCCCCCCCTTTCCATCTTTAGGGTTTCTCATCAAAGGCCTTAATTTTGATACTGTTCTCTAACCAGAGGCCTTAATTTCATCGGTAGCTAGAACCTTGTCTGATTACTGTTCAATATGTTCTTCGATTTTTGCTTCATTGTAGAGCAATCTATTAGCCTCAATTGTGGTTTCGTATTTGATTCTGTGTGAAGATATCTTTTTTTTAATCAATTAAAGCAATGTATATAATTACTTAAACTCAATTATGTAGAAATTGGTATTAACAATTGAGTTAACATGTTTAGTGAGAAGTATCTTTAAGAGCTCTTTAACTCCTCTATTACTGTATCTCTTAGGAGCCAGGGAGAAGTATTTTTTGGCGAAAGTGTGCATATTTCCCCTAGCATGTTAGTGCTATTATGTTTTGGAACTGAAATTTGATACATTTATGTTAGGTTTCTCGTATTGTGTTAGATGTATATCACGTCCTTTGGTTGTCTAGATGTTCGTTTGGATCTGTATCCTGCGATATGTCTATGTTCTCACCCTCGTATTGTGTTTAATGACTCTTTGTGTTTGTGCAGATCTTTCTGTGGCAGTGAGTTAAATGGAGAGGTACGGTATCTCTGACTCATCCTCGTTTTTGAGGTTCTTTCATTCTTGAGCGAACACAGTTGTTCCTTGTTTCGTATTCCTCTTTTTGTTACATTTTAAAATACTTATGTATGTTAGTTTGTTAAACAACCGTAATCTTACGAATCATTGCGCGACAGAAAGAAAGAGCAAGTACACAGTTTGTTTTGTCTAGTTCGATGGTTGATGAGTCTTTACCTATCCTCTAAACTTGCAGAGGAACCCTGTTTCGAGTGTTGAGCTATCACTGGTCATCTTCAATTCTCATGGTTCTTATTGTGGTACGTATTCCAAATACACGCATTGACATTTTAATGCGCGTTTTTTCCCATTTTATTCTGATTATTTCCGTCTTCTTAGGTTGCTTGGTACAAAGGAGTGGCTGGACAAGAGACGTTGATATCTTCCTGCATTGGCTTTCGTCCATACAATTCGCTGGCGGTGGTTTCAGTGAAGCCGCCACAGCCGAAGGTCTTGCCGAAGCATTAATGGTAGGACTCTTTATCCTTAATCATCTACGACGCAACTAGATATACATATAATGCTCTGCTTCTGTCAGAGATGTTATGATCCTTAAACCTCACGTTTTTTTTTTCTGCCTTTCACGACGCAGATGTTTCCTCCTCCTCCAGGCCAAGCTCAACCAAGTAATGATCTTAAAAGGCACTGTATTTTAATCACAGCTAGCAACCCTTACTCGTTGCCAACACCTGTATATCGCCCAAAACTGCAAAATGCGGAACGAAATGAAAATGGCGATGCGCTACCTGAAAGCCGTTTATCAGATGCCGAGACAGTGGCATCATACTTTTCTAGGGTACCTTTTTTTTAAATAATTTTCCCATATATTAAGAATTGCTACAAATACTCTTTATTTGGATAATCACTCACCTTCTATATGGTCTGCAGTGCGCTGTTTCTTTGTCTGTTGTGTGTCCAAAGCAGCTTCCGAAGATTAGAGCCCTATACAATGCGGTGAGACTGCGTATCTGTTTATCATCACTCCTACAGACTTACGTATGATTATTTTATGAGTAACGTTTTTTTATATTTTAATTGCAGGGAAAGCTCAATCCACAGAGTTCGGACTTGTCAATTGACACGGTCAAAAACACATTCTATCTTGTCCTGATCTCAGAGAATTTTGTGGAGGCTCGTGCTGCCTTAAGTCATTCTGCTACGAATGTGCCACAGACTCAAAGCCCTGTGAAAATGGACAGGGCCACTGTCGCTCCATCTCTTCCAGTCACTGGGCCACCTCCAGCTTCTTTGCCATCAGGTTCTTCCGCTGAGCAGGCCCTATTTTTCGTTCAATTATCTTGCTCTTCTTTTTATTTGAAAATCACTTTTGTTGTGTGAGTTTCAGCCAATGGACCTATTCTTAATCGGCAACCAGTTTCTGTTGGACCAGTTCCTACTGCTACTGTGAAAGTTGTAAGTCTATTTGATCTTTTTAGTCAGTTGGAGGAGGTGACAGCTTAACTGGGAACTAGATTCCTATTTGTTTTGTAGAAAATATGAATCACAAACCGATTGTAAAATTTATTCTGTGAGCTTGATAAGACATTTAAGAATATTGTTTTATATTTAGTTAAATTGATTTTAACCTTAGGTTCTTCTGTGATTAAATTTCAGGAGCCTAGCACTGTATCTTCTATGGCAGCAGTTCCAACTTTTCCGCATATCCCCTCCTCCGTAGCTCGGCCTGCTTCACAGGCAATTCCTTCAGTTCAAACATCTTCAGCGTCGTCAGTTTCTCAAGAAATGGTCACCAATGCCGAGAATGCACCAGATGTTAAGCCTGTGGTTACTGGAATGACGCCACCACTGCGTACTGGTCCTCCTGGAAATGTAAATCTGCTGAATAACCTCTCTCAAGTTCGACAAGTCATGAGCTCTGCAGCTCTGGCGGGGGCAGCCTCGTCGGCTGGACAAAGTGCGGTCGCAATGCACATGTCGAATATGATATCGACAGGAATGGCTACATCTCAGCCTCCTTCACAAACTGCGTTTTCATCTGGACAGCAGGGGAACACTTCAATGGCTGGTTCAGGTGCACTTATGGGAAATGCACAAGCGGGGCAAAGCCCGGGTCCTAATAATTCGTTTAGTCCTCAGACAACGTCAAACGTTACTTCGAACCTTGGTGTTTCTCAACCAATGCCAGCGATGAACCAAGGAAGTCATTCTGGTGGACAGATGATGCAAGGTGGAATTTCCATGAACCAAAACATGATTACTAGTCTCGGACAAGGAAATGTCTCATCCGGAACAGGTGGAATGATGCCTACTCCAGGAGTTGGCCAACAAGCGCAATCAGGAATACAACAGCTTGGTGGCAGTAACAGTTCAGCTCCTAATATGCAGTTGTCACAGGCATCATCAGGGGCTCTGCAACCTTCGCAATCCAAATACGTAAAAGTCTGGGAGGTAATATCAGTTCACCTTGTCTGAAATAGCAGCGATGGTCTGATGATAAATTTTAACTTAACATTTTCTAATTCATGTAGGGAAATTTATCTGGGCAAAGACAAGGGCAGCCTGTTCTTATCACCAGACTTGAGGTATGTTTAATGCTTAGTCACATCTTTTCTTTTCCAGAGATTTGTTGAGCTGCTCCTAGCAAATTGTAATGTCTTTGTTTATATTTTGACAGGGTTACCGAAATGCAACTGCCTCTGATTCGTAAGTTCATAACTAACTGAAACATGAAAATTGCTTGAGAAATTATTGTAGCTGCTAAAGCAGTTTTTGATTACTCTTTTTCTGCGTCTCCTCAGGTTGGCAGCAAACTGGCCACCAACCATGCAGATTGTTCGTCTCATATCGCAGGATCATATGAATAACAAGTAGTATTCTCTTCGCTATAGCTTTTCATTGGTGGATGTTGTTTTCTTATCACTAACTTCCATCTGACTTTTGTTTCAGGCAATATGTTGGCAAAGCTGACTTCCTTGTGTTTAGAGCCATGAATCAGCATGGGTTTTTAGGACAACTTCAGGATAAGAAGCTTGTAAGTTTTTTGTTGATATATCTATGCCAGTTATTTACTTTTCCTATATATATTTCACTCTCGTTTATTTGAACTTGATTGCAATATTATGACTGGTTACTGGTTTAATCGATATCTGTAAATAAGTTGTAGCCTTGTTTTGACTGTTTAATCGTGTGCCTTGCTTTTTTATGATAACTGTGTTTACTACCTCTGTAAATGCAGTGTGCAGTCATCCAGCTGCCATCACAGACGCTGCTTCTCTCTGTCTCTGACAAGGCTTGCCGCTTGATTGGAATGCTTTTTCCAGGGGTAAGTAAGCACCAAGTAAGATAATATCTATATAGATGGTTTCACTTCACATGTTTCCATTAGCTAGTAGTGTCTGAATGCTTTAAGGAGCCTGTCTAATTCATCATGCACCACTGCTCTCTACATATCCGTTCAATTTAAAGAATTTGCATTTATTAGCTACTGAATCATTTGTTCTTTTGTGATGCCTCTCCTATCAGGATATGGTTGTGTTTAAACCGCAAATTACAAATCAGCAACAGCAACAGCACCAGCAGCAACAACAACAACAGCAGCAACAACAGATCCATCAGCAGCAGCAACAACAGCAGATCCAGCAGCAACAACAACACCAACAGCTGCCACAACTCCAGCAGCAGCAACATCAATTGTCACAACTCCAACATCATCAGCAGCAACATCAACAGCAGCATCAGCTGTCACAGCTTCAACAACATCAGCAGCAGCAGCAGACCTCGCCTCTGAATCAGATGCAGCAACAGACTTCGCCACTGAATCAGATGCACCAACAGACTTCGCCACTGAATCAGATGCAGCAACAAACTTCGCCTCTGAATCAGATGCCACAGCAGCAGCCTCAGCAGATGGTTGGGTCAGGAGTAATGGGTGGTCAAGCTTTTGCACAAGGTCCTGGAAGATCACAACAAGGTGGTGGTGGGCAGCCTAACATGCCAGGAGCTGGCTTCATGGGATGAAATTAAAAAAAAGTCTCTTCTTAAGGTTTCTACTTTCTGCTAATTAGTTTGTATCATATAAACATAAATGCTTTCTTACTTCTTGGTCTAACTCGATTTAGACGATATGGTTTTAGATTTGGTCATTTTGGTGTTTAGTTGGCGTCTTTTCTGCCTGAAAAATGGCATCCTCTTGTGGGTCTGACCATTACCGAAGCCACCAAACTATTATTGTTTTTGTCTAGAGAAATTTATATATATTTATATAAAAGTGTTGTTGGCTCTTTTTTTAGATTATAACGTCATATTTAGCACTCAAAATTAAAAAACTCTTAATAGTCGATGTTTATCAGATTGCAAGGAAATAGAAGATCAAAACCATATTTACTTACGGTCGTGATTGGATCTTAAGTTTGTTTGCAGATATGAAGGATGCATGTACAATGCGATATCAATCAATAATTCTTTTTAAAAAATTGCAAAGGTTTATGGTTAGTCAAGTCAAAATTACACCATTGTCAAACTAGGATTTAAATGCATCTTCATTATCATTTTTTTTTTGTTTCATTATGCGGCTAGAGTTATAGATCCCATTCCATTTAGTATTTGCTCACATATCAGTTATCACTATCCTAGCTAGCTCCGCTCCACCTTAACTTCAGATTCTGAAGTAAAGCACAAAACAGCTTCTTATGTTGTAGCCTTGTTGCCATTTTCCTTTCTTTGGGGTATCAGTCTATCAGATCTCCTTTTGTTGCTCCGTGAAATTCACCATTTTGAATTTGAATTGTTACTATTTCAAAAATAAGAAGCTAGACCACAATTATTGATAAGTTGTCTAAAAAACAAAGAAAACTTAATGATTGATATTTGATAAGACAGAGTAACTATGATGCGCACTAAAACTAAATCGACTGCCTTTTTGAATTCAAGACGACAAACACGACTTCTCTTCTCCACTCCTGAGCACACTCCTTGTCCAAAGCCAATGTGAGTTTACTTGAGGTGGTAGGTCCTATTCACGTGGCACATTATAGTTTTGATAAAAGATGTAAAATCGTTGTACCAAAAGTCAAGCCATTATACAAATTCATCGCAGCCTTAGATTTTCTCGATCGAATCATGCGAACATAACCAAAGGCCCTTTTCTTAAAAGATGTTTCAAGGAAAGAAAATTCCAGCGCTGATAATTTCTGTGTATTATTTAATTCCCACAAGCTTGAAGTTCAAGAGTAATGGCACCATGTGGGATCAGGAAAAGCAAAGATGCAAATTGATAAATACAATATTAGAAAAGCCAAAAAGCTGATTTTCAAAGTTTTCCACTCTTTTTATAGCTAATACTTCTCTAAATAGAGACGCTTTAACTCTTTGTGGGTGTGGTTGGTGGGCTGTATCACTCTTTTAAGATTTTAAAGATTTATTCTCTTAGTAAAATTATCTATTCAAAATGACAAGTAAAAAGCCTAATCAACCGTAAGAATGAGTCCAAACAAAATGAAACGTGAATCTTTGCACTACATTTATTTTGTATGATTATGTAACTGCATGTTCCGTATCTGGCGTCGTACGTACTACAAACATGAATTGTATGACAACAACAACAACAAAAAACATGACTTATGACAAAGATTTGAGAAAAGAAGAAAACGTCAAAAGATGTAGATGAAGATATATCTAATGGAAATCTCGCATTGGTTACAAAATCGATATATGTCTATTAACTCTAACTTGTGATAGTGTGTTGTGGTATCCATAGCTCAATATGTATCTTTTGATTTCTTACACATTTCTTGGATTTGACAAGTTACACGTTTCGAAATTCAGACAACTTCACGACTTTAAATGATCACCGTGCGGAAAAAATAAAGCCCTTCAAAGTGCATTTAATTTACGTAAGATTTTAAAGAAAATTAAATATATTTTATACTCTTTCCGTTTCATAAAGATAAATTTTTTAGCATTTTTATACATATTAAAAAACACATTAAATCACTATAATAAATATATTATTTTCTACAATTTTTAATTTTTAATAATTTTTAACCAATATCAATTCAATAAAGTCAATTATTTTTTTGAAGTTTATAATTTTTTTTATAGAAAACACAAAATATTTATCTTTGTAAAACAATTTTTTTTTAAAACACATGTCTTGAAACGGAAGGATTATTATTCATTTATAGTTTATTTTCATATAAACAAACTTTCTTTGGACAAAATAATAACTCAAAGCACCACATAAAAGCTTAGTTTTTTTTTTTTTTTGAAAAAAGGGCTCATAAAAGCTTAGTTATCTCCTTATATTAAGGGAATTGAGATCTATCTCACTATACTGCAAAAAGACACACACACACAATGGTCTCTGCTTCTCCCATTTCTCCTTCTAAGGTTTTCCTCCATAATCATTCACTTTCTCATTTCTTTCTTTCGTTTCTCTATGTTTTCTTTTTTAATTATATACTTCTTGTTTGCAGGAAACTGATCGAAAGTCCGGTGAGAAATGGACGGCGGCAGAACCATCACGACCTGCCAAGTGGTGGTACTCCACCTTCCACACCGTCACGGCTATGATCGGTGCAGGAGTTCTCAGCCTCCCTTATGCCATGGCTTACCTTGGCTGGTACTCTTATTTCACTCATTTCTATAAAGTTTTTGCCTTATTTCACTCATTTCTATAAAATTTTCACCAGCCTTAAGTTATGTTTTTAAACCAAGAAATTACAAAGCTAACAAAAATAACCCAAGAAATTACATTAGGCCAATAAGTTCTTCAGTTTTATGTGTGTATTTCAACTTCCAACGATCTTAAAAACAAACAAAAGGACTGTAATTTTGTTTGCCACTGTATAATTGTTTAAAATTAATACATATAAATAAGTGAAATTCACGTCACGGGTCTTTGTTATATAAGCTTTTTTTTTTTGCTAAAATCTTTGTAATAACTATATAAGTTACTCTTTATTTCCTTTTTTTGAGAAACAAGTCCATAAAAACTTTTCTTTACTTTTAGGCTTTTAGCTGATGATTTTGAACTAGTTGCAATTAGATTTTTTTTTTTTTTGAAACTCGTAATAAATTGATTAGCAATGTTTAGTTGGGGCCATTAAAGGCACCCTCAACAAGCAAGAGACCAGATGCATTAATAGCGTTCTTGGCCAATAAATCAGCAATGGTGTTCCTCTCTCGAAGGATCCATACGAACGCAACAAATTCAAAAGATAGAGATAACGTAAGAATGTCTGCAACAACGCCATGTAGCTCCGCAACCCTCGCTCCTGCGTTTATAATCGAGACCAGTTGAGCAGAATCCGACTCAAACTTGACCTTCTTCAGCTCCATTCTTTTGCAGGTGGCGACCGCTTCCCGCAGAGCTAGGGCTTCAGCCATAAGAGCAGACCCAACATGTGCTGCGCGATCTTTGAAGGATTGATTTCCCTCCCGTAGCAATTGAACCCATCCCAACCCTGCAACCAAAAGGTTAGAGTTCCAAGCAGCATCGGTCCTTACCACCGTCGCGTCCATAGGGCATGTGAGCTCAGGTTTTTTCCCTCGCTTCCGCGGTGGGTCATCTCGCTTTTGATTCTCGCTCCATTCTCGCGCAGCTCGAATTGCAGCTAAAAGTGTATCTTCAGGAGATACTGAGAAGCCTTCAAAGACTAGTCTGTTCCTCGACTTCCATAGCATCCAGAGTATCCATAAGGTCAGAGAGCCTGACGAGATTCCAGTAGGTGGGAGGCAGTGCAGTGAAATCAGAGAGCTCCAAGAAGCAATCAAATCTACCATTCCACTACATTCCACATCAGCCACAAGAGGTGCTAACCTCCAGACTTTCCGAGCGAACGGACAGTGAAAGAATAGATGAGTGATAGATTCGATGCATCCGCATCTTTTACATTTTGGGTCGATATCAATCTGCCTGTCAACCAGTCTTTCTCCGACCGGTAGCGCACCCTTCAGGATCTTCCAAGCAAAGAGTTTGAGTTTAGGTGCAGTGTCGACGTTCCATACGCATTTCTTCCAGTTGAAGTCAGGTCCTGCGAACTCGTTATCTTGGTGGTCTTCGTCCTCCACAGCAGCATAATACCCAGACTTTGTAGCATACTCACCAGACTTTGTTCCTAGCCACATCAGTTTATCCGGAGCCCCGGTGGTACTATGTTTAATGCTGAGTATCAGATCTTCATACTCAGGGAGGATGAGTCTAATCCTCTGAAGGTCCCACAGGCGTCCTCCTGGTAGCATAAGGTCAGCAACCACCATCTCAACATGCTGTTCATTCGGAGGCCCCATTGGCCTCAGTTGCGTGCTCATAGAAAGCCACGGATCTCGCCATATATTAATGGATTTCCCATCTCCTACTGCCCATCCTATCTTCTTTAGTAAAAGATCACGCCCCACCAAAACACTCCGCCAACCATGAGACATAACTGAGGGAGGGGAAGCTTCCAGGAAGTTGTTTTCCGGGCAGTATTTGCCAAATAAGGTCTTGCCGAGTAAGCTCTCCGGGTTTTCTAGCAATCTCCATCCTATTTTGGCCAGCAGGGCATCATTAAATTTCTGAAAATCCCGGATGCCCAGCCCACCTGAGGCTTTTGGCTTTGATATCCTTTCCCAAGAGACCCAAGCCATCTTCTTTTTCTCCTCATTATCGTCCCACCAGAACCGAGTAACTACAGATTGAATTCTCTTGCAAAGCGAGATAGGTAACTTGAAGCTAGACATAGCAAAAGAGGGCGTTGGAGATAGTACACTTTGCAGCATAACAAGCTTACCCGCAGAGGAGAGGAACTTGGTAGACCATCCTCTAGCTTTTTGTTGGATCCGGTCTATGATAGAGGCGAATAGGTCTCGCTTACGTCGTCCAAATTGCTCGGGAAGCCCCAAATACTTGCCCATACCCCCATCCTTTTGTATTTTCAGTTCGTTCTTCACCATCTCCTTCAGCTCAGCAGGGGCTTTATTTGAAAACGTGATGCTCGATTTGTCCACATTAATCGACTGGCCTGAAGCTTCTTCATATTTTCGCAAGATATCATTGAGCGTTTTGCAGTTTCCCTTATTGGCATGTAGGAAGAACATTGTATCATCCGCGAACAAGAGATGAGAGATGCGAGGACATCCCCTAGCCACCTGGAGGCCGTTAAGATCTCCATTTTCTTGCGCTTTGTTACATAATCCCGAGAGGACTTCACTACACATTATAAATATGTAGGGAGAAAGAGGGTCGCCTTGGCGGATTCCTCTGCTCGGTACTACCTTCCCTCTAGGCAAGCCGTTAATGAGGAAGGAGTATGTAACTGTCGAGATACATTGCATGATTGCTCGAATCCAATCTCGGTGGAATCCCAACCGAGAGAGAACTAACGCCACAAAGTCCCACTCGAGACGATCGTAGGCCTTACTCATATCTGTTTTAACCGCCATCGCACATCTCTGTTCCGCTTTAGATGTTTTTAGAAAATGAAGTACCTCATGAGTGATAAGGATATTATCACCAATTGCTCGTCCTGGGACGAAGGCCGACTGGTTTTCGGAGATAAGTCTATCCATGTGGGGTTGTAGCCTGCGGGTGAGAATCTTTGAGTAGATTTTGTAATAGACATTACACAGTGCGATGGGCCTATAATCCGAGACTTTCTGCGGGTTTTTAATCTTGGGGATCAGTCGTATGTTCGTATCATTCACATCCTCTGGCAGCGGCATACCACAAAAGAAACCCTGTACTTCCTTGACAATGTCCGATCCAATCCTCTCCCAGTGGGTGTGGAAGAAGCCCGCAGAGAAACCATCAGGCCCGGGAGCCTTCTCCGCGTTGATAGAGAACGCTGCTTCCTTAATTTCCAGAGCCGTGGGGATTGCGGTGAGCAGAGCATTATCCTCGTCTGAGATGATTGGGCTGAGGGCCTGGTTAACTATCGCTTCTCGCTCTCCAGGCTTTGATGTGAAAAGGTTATTGAAATAGCCTCCAATGACATTCACAATCTCTTCTTCCTTATACACTAAACCACCCTCTTCATTTTCCAGTACCGAAAAGGCATTTATCCTTTTTCTCACTTTTGTTATGGCGTGGAAGTAGCCGGTGTTACGATCGCCCAACTTTAACCAAAGTAGTCGGCTACGCTGTTTCCAAAATTCTTCCTCTTCTGAATAAGCTGCATCGAGCTGTTTGGTGATATCTTGGATCAGCGTTATATCATTGGCCCTGCTCGAAAGAGCGACATTCAATTCCCATTTCTTCTGCTCTATCAGCATCTTGCTATTTCTTTGCTGCGTGCGGTTCCACGCTGAGATTGCACTCCTTGCATTTGCCAGCTTTTCCATGACCGAGGAGTTGTGGTCGCCTAGCCAGGCCTCGGTAATCACCTTCTTTGCTTCTTCATTCTTGCAAAGCCTCCTATCGTAACGGAATTGGCCCCTCCTCTTTTTACCTCCCTTATCAAAGAAGGAGATCAATGGCATATGATCAGAGCCCTCATAGCCTAAGTACTGGCATCTAGCGGTTGGAAAGTTTTCTGCCCAGCGGGTATTTGCTGCTGCCCTATCAAGTCTGCATCTAACAAGGTAATCACCTCTCTGTCCTCTCCAAGACAATGGATCACCAGAATGCTGTAGATCATATAGATCTCCTTCCGAGAAGAAGGTACGCATATCCGCAAAGGATCCTTCTGGTCGTTCGATGCCTCCATCTTTTTCATCGCTGCACAGAATGTCATTCATATCGCCTGTGATGAACCAGGGAGCGTCCCGGGCCTGAGCAACCGAGAGGAGATGATCCCATAACACTTTTCGTTGCTTTTTATCGGTACTCCCATAAACAAAAGAAGCATAAAAGGACTTTCCTTCAAATTCCACCAAAGTGTCAATTACATTCGGGTTAGAGTCAAGAATTTGAAGATTTAATTCTTGCTTCCAGAACAGTCCTAGTCCTCCAGCTCCATGACCCGTAGGCGGTATTAGGTGATAGCATTCGTATCTCAAATACTCCAGCTTCTTGAGTACGAATTCATTGGGGTTTTTTGATTCCATGATAAAGAGAATATCGGGGTCAAACGTTTTCGATATCTCTCCGAGTCTGCGAACTGTCCGGGGATTCCCCAACCCCTGACAGTTCCAGCTTGCGATGGCTAAGGAGCGGGAGTGGAATGGATCCGAAAATCCATCCGACGCCTACTAGACCTTGGAATCATGTTAACGATTGGGAGATTATCAGAGTTTGTTGCATCATCATCGTGGGGAATCCCACCACGAGATGGCTCTCCTCCACTTTTGCTCCCTCGTGTTGAGTTTTCAGGCCGAGTGGATTCAACATGTAGTTTTTTGCGGACATTAGGCGGTTTGGTTTGTTGCACTTTTCTCTTTCGCGTGCTGGTTCCCAGTACCCCCGCTGGACTTTCCCGGATTTTCCTTGGCCCCGGAGGACGTCCTGGTTTCCTCTTTGCCACTGTCCCCGTGTCCTTAATTGCCCTTGTAGCCGGGGAGGTGTTGGCCTCAGGTTGAGGTCCTAGTCTGTTCAAAATTGGGAGGCGCATGTTAGCATTGCTATTGGCATTTGGTGGAGTGTTCCTATCCAGGTCAGAGATTACTGGGCCCAATCTGCTGTTAGCTGAAACTCTCTCCGTTGATGGGATCAAAGGTGGACTTTGTCTACTCGCACACGCACCCGGTATACCAAGCCTATTGGAAACTGGAACTCTGTCTAAGGGCTGCTTCAGGGGAGATTCCTTCTCGGGGTCAGTAGTCGATATTCGACCCAGGGATGTTCTGACAACCAGAGCAGCATTCGCTTCCAATTGACCCTGAGCTTCCGCTTGTATTAGTCTCTCCCGGCGGGCTGCACTCTCCGCGGGATCAGTGCAGTTGGCATATTGTAAAATAGCTCCTCTGACTTCCTCCACTGCGACCGTAGATTTGTCTCTAGAGAGATTAATCTGCCTGGTCCCCAAGGGAGTCTCCTTATGCCCTATATGTGGGTTGTCTCTTGCGGCCGCTTGTTCCATACGGAAGTCATCCTCTTGCCTGGGTGGAGGAGTATTCAGATTATCATTATCAGCTGACTGGCGCTGCCAGCCAATTCTAGGCGATATAGCAGAGTGGGACTCCCCACGAAAGTTTCTGAAATTGTCATGGCACTGATCCTCAGAATTCCTTGAGTAACGCTCTTCGTTTCGGCGGGGAGGGTTGCTATGATATCTATCTCTTGGTTGCCATTCCTGCCGAGAGCCTGCTCTGTTTCTCTGAGATGGGACCGAGCCTACACCTCTAACTGACGGCCGGTCAGCGTGACGATGAGCGGGTCTAGCATGGCCTCTAGAACGATCACTCCCTCGAGACTGGGAGTCTCTAGCTCGTGATGCATCATAGTTGTTTCTTGAGCCCTGATAGGTATGGTGAGTATCTAGGCCTTTATTAGGTAGAGCTCCTTCATGTGACGCCATTAGTGCTTTCTTTTCGTGTTTTGCCTCAAGGCAGTCACGGACAGCATGGTCAAGTCTGCAGCACTTTTCACAGTGTTTGTCTAACTTCTCATAGACTAACTGTGCAGTGACTTCATCTCCATTAGGATACTCAACAATGGTGGATTTAATAAGAGGGAGTCTCCCATTAATGTGCACCCGAATGCGCATCGTCAGAGCGGTAATTTCAGCAGTTTCAAAAGTTCCCAAATCCTTCCCAATGCCTTGGGCCGCTTCATCCGTCCAGAGGTGAACTGGAATGCCTTGGATCTTAATCCAAAACGGAATCATCGACGGGAAGTTTGGTGAAGTAGTAGGTATCCACCTTTCAAGGATAATCATCCAGCGGGCATAGTGATAAGGTTGCTTTTCTAGTACTGTGAGGAGGTCAGATTCCCGTTCGAACTGAAATTGGAACATGCCAGAGCCCAAATCTGAGCCGACTGGTGCAATATCCGTTTTCCAGTGGTCTATGAAAAACGGTATTAGTGACCACACTTTCTGGGCAGTAGGGTTTGTTACTCTGCCTATAAGCGTAAGGGAATGTTTCTTGAGCAACGCTGAGTTATCGGGTTCTGATAGACGAACCCTAGCAGTTCGAGGGGCTGGGTGGTGAGCAAGGACCGCCGCCTTTCCTTTCTCCGCAGTCGAGAGTCTTCGATGCATAGTTACTAAACTGGGTAAGAGCACACCGCACACCTTCTTCTCTCTTAACCCGTCTCAGTTTGTAGGACCGTGTCGTCTTTTAGTGGAGAGAGCTAAGCTAACCAGCTTGAAAAGATACAAATCGATAAGGCCAGTACTCACTGGTTGAATTTTTCACAGACGAGCTACCTGCTCAAGATCCCAAGAGCCAGTGGTCCGATGCTTCTAAGAGAAGACAAATAACATAGCCAACAAACAGAGTCTTGCTAGAAGCTTCATGTTTGCCTCCGTAGATGAAATTACCGGCGAGATGAGGCGGAGCAGACGGTCCCTCCGACCCGGGTCGGGGGAAGAACCCGGCGGTTAACTCTCAGCTCAGAGGATGGACCGGTAGTTTATTCTAAAGGTGGGAATAATTTGAAAAGAGATCGATCTTTTGCAGCAGATCTGTCCGAAACTGGAAAGGGACCCGCGGGTAAAGAGTGGCTTTTTCAAAGTCAATACGGTTAAAAACCTTTCTCTACAACTGTGCCTGGGAGAGAAAAAGTCCTACCGTCTACGGTTTACAAGAAATAAACGTCTACAGTTGCAATTAGATTCAGATATAAGAATATTCATATAGAACATGTAAATGAGAAAAGAGAGAAAAACAAGAAGCAAATGCACTATAAGCTGATGGTGACTTTGAAAGTGGTTGTAATTAAACTCAGATATAAGAAGATTCACAGAACATGCAAAAAAAAAAATCCCCCTTTAAGATGATTATTTTGAACTAGTTGCATGCAACAACATTCAAAGTTAAGAACATCCATATATAGAGCATGCAAAACCAAAAAAAAAGGAAGTAAATTACATTTTAAGATGATGATTTTGAATTAACTACTTGCAACAAATTTCAGATATAAGAAGAGATTAATTGAACATGCAAAAAAGCAGAAGAAGAGTCGATTGTATTTTTTCTTTTGTTGGTTTGGAAAAAAAAAACAAGGTAACTGATGTGTGGTGGAAACAGGGGACCAGGGACATTAATGTTGGTACTGACATGGGGACTGACCCTAAACACGATGTGGCAGATGGTACAGCTCCACGAGTGCGTACCGGGAACCCGGTTTGACCGGTATATTGATCTAGGCCGGTACGCTTTCGGCCCAAAACTCGGCCCATGGATCGTCCTCCCGCAACAGCTCATTGTTCAGGTCGGGTGCTGCATTGTTTACATGGTGACTGGTGGCAAGTGCTTGAAGCAGTTCGTGGATGTCACGTGCTCCACCTGCACTCCAGTGCGACCAACGTACTGGATCCTCGCCTTCGGTGGGGTCCACTTCCTCCTCTCCCAGCTCCCTAACTTCAACTCCGTCGCCGGCGTCTCCTTAGCTGCCGCAGTCATGTCCCTCAGGTCACTCTCTCACACCATTTTTTTTGTCGGCTATCTTACAGCTGCATGTATCATTGTGATGCATTACCATATAATTTTGTTAGTAGATTATTTTTCAGTTTTTGAAAAAATGACATGAAATCGCATGCAGTAACGTGTTGTAACAAAATGTTAGAACTATATATTCCCTTCTTATTAAAAAAATTTGATGTTCTAGATTTTGTCGTTGTATTTGAAAAATTGATGTGTTAGATTTTAACTGATGTATTTTAAATTAAAAAATATTTTTTAAAAATATATATAATTGATTGAACTCTATTGGAAAGCAAATAAAATGCTAAACTAACTAAAAGTAAAACGAGAAAGTAATAAACAAAACCAAGTATATGATTCTACTTGTGAATAACTTTAAATATTATTCCTTCAAACACAAAAAGAGTATTATTTTATACAGTTCAAAATTATTGGACTAGAACTATTTGTATAGGTTATAACAATAATAAGTTCAATTAGCGTGGTCACTGAATGCTTAGCATCTAGTTTTTTCTTCTGTTTTGTGTTACATGTAAATTACTCTGTATAACCCACAATATTTTGTAGGTTTAGAAACTTCTAAACCAAATATTCTAATTAGCAAAGCAGCGAAACATTTAGATTACATCATTTTCAACATTACCTTGGAATTTTTTTTTAATATAAATTACATCAACTAGAGTACTAGACCAATTGTCTATACGAGCCAAAAAGTTCTGGTCCACATTATATTTTAGATCAATGATTTTACAGAAGTTAACTAGGTCAAGACTGATCATACTTTGTAACATATGTTATGTACTACAGCTACTCGACGATAGCGTGGGCAGGAAGTATCGCACATGGAAGACTGCCTGACGTTAGCTACGGTTACAAAGCTACGAGTCCAAGTGAATCCACGTTCCGAATCTTCAATGCCTTAGGTCAGATCTCATTCGCTTTCGCGGGTCACGCGGTGGCTCTAGAGATCCAAGCAACGATGCCTTCGACTCCTGAGAGACCATCAAAGGTGCCCATGTGGCAAGGAGTGATGGGAGCTTACTTTGTCAACGCCATTTGCTATTTCCCGGTAGCTCTAATCTGCTATTGGGCCTTTGGTCAAGACGTAGACGACAATGTGCTGAATAATCTACAGAGACCAGCTTGGCTTATTGCTTCTGCTAATCTCATGGTTGTTGTTCATGTCATTGGTAGCTACCAAGTGTTTGCTATGCCTGTCTTTGATCTCTTGGAGAGGATGATGGTTAATAAGTTTGGTTTTAAGCATGGAGTTGTTCTGAGGTTTTTCACTAGAACTATCTATGTCGGTAAGCCTTAATTTTTGTTCATCATGATATGTCTAATTAAGAATTTAATTATAATCAGCTGAATCTCTGTGATTGGAAATGGCAGCGTTTACATTGTTTATTGGAGTGAGTTTCCCCTTCTTTGGAGACCTTCTAGGGTTCTTTGGAGGATTTGGCTTTGCACCCACTTCCTTCTTTGTAAGTACACTGTAATAACTACATCTTCATATATGAGTACATGGTTATGATGAAGATAAGTCATTACTAATTTTTTTTATGTATTTATAATGACGCTGCATGCATGCAGCTCCCAAGTATAATGTGGCTTATCATCAAGAAACCAAAGAGATTCAGTATCACGTGGTTGGTCAACTGGGTAAACATCTATATCTACCTATTTTTCATTCGTATACATAACCTTTTGAAGATCAGCAATGTCTTTTCTTTTTTTTTTGAAGATGAGCAATGTCTATATCATTGATTTATCTATCTTTTTTTTGTATTGCGGCAGATCTCCATCATCGTAGGGGTGTTCATAATGCTGGCATCAACAATTGGAGGACTGAGGAACATCATTGCAGATTCTTCGGCTTATAGATTCTATGCTTAGTATTGAATTGAGAGAACTTATACACTAAATTATTGATCATTGGGTCATCTAATTATAAGTGTAGGACTAAACCATATAAAATGGTCAGGCGTGTCGAGTTAGAGATCTGCTACTTTTTCAATAAAACATAAATGCTAGTTCAATATTTATCTTCAATGCGATTGATCTTTCATCCACACTTATCCTGTCATATTTATAGAGCTCTAACGCAAAAGCTGTCAATCCTTTGGTTTTGATACCATGCTTACCAAATCCATTGTCAGTAACAGAATGAGAACAATATCAATATATATCTGTCATGTCTCACAAGCATTGCATAGTATGGTCCAGACTGTAAGAATTGTCCACTTACATCACCCGTTGAGTTTGTCTTTGCAATAACTTTGCTCTTTGTTGATATAGTAAAACCATATTTTGAATCAAATACCATATTGTTACTAGATCATATGGCTTTCTCTTCAGTCTTCATATGCATTCACAATTTCACATAGGCATGGGCATTCGGGGTCCCAATCGGGTTTCGGTTTTATCCATTCGGATTTCGGTTTTTCGGGTTTATCAAAATCAACCCCATTCGGGTTATATAAAAGTTCGGTTCGGGACCGGTTCGGGTTCTATCGGATTCGGGTCAGGGTTAGTAAATTTCAAAGAACCGGTATAACCCATTGTACTTTTGGGTTCGGGTCCCAATCGGTTCTTCGGTTTAAAAATACATGTTTTGTACCTATTTGTAACTAAAACATAAAAGAATTCGGTTCTTCGGATTTAAAATACATGATTTGTACATATTTTAATAGCCAAAACATAAGTAAAATCGATTCAAAAATAAGAAAAAAATCAAACGTGATCACTCAAAATCAAGCGAAAGATAAACATAGTTAATGAAAATGAAATCATAAAACAAAAAATAAGTTCTCATGAAATGAAAAACATTATTCAATAAAAAAAAAACAAAATCTAAAAACTTCAGGCATCAACCGCCACATTCCACCATCAACCTTCATATAAAAGATAATTATTTTAGAAGTTCAATAATATCTTAAAGTATTTTGGATACATATTAAGAATTAAGATGGTAGAAGTTCTTTTTGTGATTTCAAATGTTTCGGGTTCTATCGGATATCCATTTAAGTCTGGATTCGGTTCGGGTAATACCCATAACCCAAAATACCAAAAAACAGAATCCATTCGGTATTTATGTCGGGTTCGGATCGGTTCGGATTCATTTTTATCGGATCGGGTTCAGTTCGGATTTTCGGGTTCGGTTTATTTGCCCAGCCCTAATTTCACACATCAAATTAAACCTATCATGCATTAATTAAAAAATGGAATTAACCAAAGATTACCAAAACTTTATTGAAGTCAAATGGCTGCTTCAGCCCATTTTAATGTTATTTTTCACAGTAAATAAACTTTCAGATTTGTTTTTGTAATGACTTGTGTAAACATCTAAGCATCAAGATTACATATCTAAAGAAAGTATAGATAGCAACGTTCTTCATCGTCATCTTCAACTCTCCCTACAGCCCTGCATTTTTCACAAAACCAGCGGAATAAGACATAAGACCATTGCATATATGAATGATGATGAATATAAGAAATATATTAGGAGTCAGATTCATACCAGAAAGGTCTTGTGAAGCTTTTAGGCCTCAACAGAAGTAAGAAACGATTGGATTCCAAATATAATGAATAGCATTCCACCAGAAAGAGCAACCTGCAATAACAACAACAACATTTAGACAAACTCGGTTTTAAAACTTGAGGAGTCTTTCTCTCAAAATGGGATTATAGAACAAGAGATATTTACTATTCGTTCGGATATCTGAGAAGCTAAGCTCTTTCCACCAATCACAGCAGCAGTCGTACACACAAGCTGTGCCCTGTGTAAGCACATATTGGTCAGCGACAATGTTTTCAAACACATAACTTTGTGATGCAGACACAAAACGGTTAAAAACTTACACAACTCCACCAAGGACCACCCCAAACGGGTTTTCATCCGCGGCTAAACCAATTGTAGCAAGCTATTAAAAATAAAGAAAGAGCTATGGTGAGCGTTTGAAACGTTTAGATTGAATCAATCGAGTAAAGTGAGAGAGCTAAACCTGACTCTTGTCACCAAATTCACCAAAGAAGTTAATCGAAAATGCCTGCAAGAAGAGAGAGAGAGCAAACAAACATGAATCTAAAACTCAGAAAGTTCTACTGCTATTGAGAGCAGATTCTGAGAGGTTCTTTAGTTTCACCTTGAGAAAAATTGGAGAGAAGAATTGTGTCAGGAATGGCCTCTTCTGCTTTTTGTTCTCATCTTCAGTCTACAATGACAAGATATGGTTTTGTGAAAACATATAGCACACGCAGTCTGTGATCTTTGTTTTTTTTTTTTTTGGTTTCATACCTTATCTTTTGCGGTTTTACCGTTAGCCTTCATATCAGAATCCTAAGATGATAAACACACAATAAAGTCAAAAACCACAAAAAGCATTTATCTAAAAATGTGAGAAGGAGCGTGATGAAAGATGAAACAGACCAGTTCTGCTTCAACTTCAGCCAATTCTTCTGAACCCCTGCCACAAAAAAAAGTAGAATCAGATAACCTGAACATTATCCTCATGACATCAAAACTTGAAGAAGAAGTAGTAGAAAAGCATTACCCTCCTCCTTCTTTGAAACCGTCCCACAAAGACCACAGCCCGAAACCAAAGAACAACAACGTTGTTATGTGATGGGTCCATTTGCGAGAGATCTGCAAGTGATGGTTTGATATCATACAACATTCAGTAAAAAGATTCAAACTTTCCGGAACTGGTGAAAAAAGACAAAATCAAACTGCAATCCAAGTTCCAGCAAAAAGTATTACAAAAGCCAAAAACATACCAGATTTGGAGCAGCCCATCCAACAGTAGCAGAGAGGATAGTCATAACCTAAATTAGCAAAAAAGACATAAAGCTTTAAAAACTAAGAGAGAGGACACTTAAACCAATAGTCAAAAGGACACAAAGAAAGCTTACAATCAGAGCCGATACACAACCAGCCAACACAAGTCTCCTAGGATAACGCATCGCCAGAATCTAATAAAAGAGAAACAAAAAGATTAAGTTTACAAATCAAGATAACAACAAAAGAATGTTACTACTATCTCAAAGAGACAGCACCAGATCCTAAACCAACAGAAACAATACTAAACTAGAATGGAACTATAAAAGCTACAAGAACCTCCTCTAAACAAATTGGGCAAAAGAACGAAAAAACAGAAACTTTCTCAAAGATCCTTAAAACTTTCTAAGCCATTGACTTGTTCAACCTTAAACCCTACAAAACTATAGAAAGCAAACACTTACAGCGGCGGCGAAGAAGGTCTTATCACCAATCTCGGAGACAAAAGTCATGGCGAGTGACTTCGTAAAACCCTTTTTTTAAGAAAAACCCATCAACCGTAAACTCAGATTAGCTTCCACAACGATACCCAGATAGATAAAAATTCGAACTTTCAGATAAAATCGAGCTTACCTGCAAAACCGAGCTCATGGCTGCTGAATTAGTATCAACAGCGAATCAGCTACAAAACTCCGATCTTCTTCAGATGGAGTCAGCGGAGTGATCTACTCGGACACTCGGCGACGGAGAGAGAGTAGAGAGACGACGCTCGGACGGAGAAGAGAGAGCGTGGCCGGAACAAAGTTTGTTGAAGTGTGCACAAAAGATGAATGCTTTTTTATTTTATTTTAGTTTGGAGGCTTTTGAGAGAATATGATTCGGATTCTTTAACGCTTGGGATCTTTCCACGTGTCGCAATGGTATCCAACGATTTTGTGGGACCCGGATAACCCAACTTGACTTGTAGAAAAATGCTACCATATGTTCGTTTGGTAGCGTCACTGTGCTGATGTATTGTCGCTTCACCACTGATAAGGACATCACATGGAGAATATATATACACACGTTCATAGCTTGTAAGAACTGCCTAATACTGATTGGAGATTAACTGATTGGCCAATAGCATCTATATTTATCTTATTTTATACAAACTCTTAAGAGAAGTTGACCAAGCTCTTGTTGGAGATGACTTGATTTATGAAAGCACTTAATTTGGTTTGATTATACTATACTTATTACTATGACCCGATTTTATTCCATACTAAGCATCACAAAATGTTGTTAACTCAGATCTGGACGTGATTTGATTCACCAAATCAGTTAATTTGAATTGATTTTATCCTACTATACTTATTTTAACTCAGATTTTATTCAATTATAAACTCAGTGTCGATATAATATATGAATACTCTTGTATAAAATAAAGTTGCAGAGTACTCTTATTTCATTCTTTTTCAAAATTAGAAGACTTGTCGAATCAGTGGGCCTAATCATCATGTAGTTTAGATGGGCCCAATCATCAAATGAAACGTTGCATACAATTTCAGGCCCATGAGGGACCATGAATTCACAATTTCAAGTCCCCATTTGGCTAGACACAACTTTTCAAAAGCCATTTGCCATATGATATGCAAAATCTATGCACAAGTGTGTATTATATATATACAAGTTTAGAGTCGTAGCTTCTATTTTTACTTTCTTAGGTACGTTCTTTAGCTACATAAAGCTTTAATATATGCATAGATTCATAGCAATTGAAATGTATGAGCTGTTAATTACTTGAAAGTCATTAGCAAAAGCCTAAGTTCATGGCCAAAAGTAGCCGAGTTTCTACTTAAAATAAAGGAGGAAGATGAAAAAGTGATGAGATTTTAAACAACATAGATATATACTCATAAGAGCCACACTAACCGCATTGAGTTCATAAAACAAAGTTTAATTAACCTTCCCACCTAAAGACGATGAATAAACCTCCTCCTCCCCTTAAACCATTTATATATCTTCTTGTTTCTTTGAAAGATTCTTGTAGTATATAAATCTTCTTGGAATCTACAAAACCTCAACACAAAACTCACTTTTGTCTTGTCCTTGACACTCTCTCTGTCTCAGTCTATCTAACGGTCCGAAACTAAAAATGTGTTCTCACCGTTGCTTTCTTTTACTCATCTTCTTCCTCGTTTCACATTCTTCCGTTACTTCAAGAATCTTGCCAAAGATCTCCGTGACCACTACAACTACTCTCGATGTCACTGACTCCATTCGCAAAACGAAGGATGCGTCGTCGTTTCGGTTAAACCAGCAAGAAGAACAGAGTCACTACCCTACTTCATCTTCATTTAGCTTGCAGCTTCACTCACGAGCTTCCGTCCGAGGAACCGAACACCCAGACTACAACTCTCTCACACTAGCCAGACTCCACCGTGACTCAACCCGAGTCAAATCCCTCACGGCTCGTTTAAACCTAGCAATCAACAACATAACCAGAGCCAATCTCAAGCACACAATGTACACCACGGAGCAGGAAGAGATCGAAGCTCCTTTAATCTCCGGCACGACTCAAGGAAGCGGCGAGTACTTCACACGCGTAGGAATCGGAAGCCCGGCGCGTGAAGTTTACATGGTGCTCGACACTGGAAGCGACGTTAACTGGCTACAATGCGCTCCTTGCGCCGAGTGTTACCACCAAACCGAACCCATCTTCGAGCCGACAACTTCCTCCTCTTACGCCACTCTCTCTTGCGACGCTCCGCAGTGCAAAGCCCTCGAAGCCTCCGAATGCAGAAACGCCACGTGTCTCTACGAGGTTTCATACGGCGACGGTTCTTTCACCGCCGGCGACTTCGCCACCGAGACGTTCACCATAGGCTCAGCCTCCGTCGACAACGTCGCCGTCGGGTGCGGGCACAGCAACCAAGGGCTGTTCGTCGGCGCCGCCGGTTTGCTCGGACTCGGCGGCGGGTTGCTCGCTCTCCCGTCGCAGCTCAACACGACGTCGTTCTCTTACTGCCTCGTGGACCGCGACTCGGACTCGTCTTCCACCGTCGAGTTCGGGTCCGACATCCCAAACGACGCCGTCGTGGCTCCGTTGATGCGCAACCACCAGCTCGACACGTTTTACTACCTTGGACTCACCGGGATAAGCGTCGGCGGCGAGATGCTCGAGATTTCGGCGTCTTCTTTCGAGATGGACGAGTCAGGAGGCGGAGGGGTGATTATCGACTCGGGAACCTCCGTGACTCGGCTCCAGACCGGAGTCTACGACTCGCTCAGAGACGCGTTTGTGAAAGGGACGACGGATTTGGAGAGAGCGGGCGAGGTTGCGATGTTCGACACGTGTTATGATCTGTCGGGTAAGACGACTATTGAGGTCCCGTCGGTGGCTTTTCATTTCCCCGGCGGGAACATGTTGGCTTTGCCGGCGAAGAATTATATGATACCGGTTGACTCGGTGGGGACTTTCTGTTTAGCGTTTGCACCGACGGCGAGTTCGCTTGCGATCATCGGTAACGTGCAGCAGCAAGGGACACGTGTCGGTTTCGATCTGGCGAATTCGCTTATTCGATTCTCGGCGAATAAATGCTAAGCATTTAATATCCGAATGAAAGAAAAGAAGGCTAATTAATTCCCTTATTTTGTTTCTGCTAATTTGAAAAATATTAGTAGAATTGCTTCAACAATTATTAAGTCTTTAATTACGCATTATCTAGTTATTTATTTATGTCGTTAAGTAATTATCTATACTATAGTTCCCGAATCACGACGAAGCAATGACCATTAATTCGTATTGATTCGATTACGTACATGATTATCTGTTGATGCTGTTTTCCAGCATTATCTAAACTAAAGATGCTCACGTGTTTAACACTTGTAGAATATACACGATACTAATTTTGAAAACTAAGAAAAAAACTGGGATAGTTGGAGTTGGAGATGAGGTTATGGAATTAATTATATGATTAATTAGATATTAGAAAAAAGAAGAGAACATGGGACATAGAGAGGTGGCGAAGACATGATGCCACCACTTGCCATCACAACAAATGAAGTGGCAACCATTCGCGTCAATCATTTTGTCACTAAACAACCTTTTCTACTTTTTCATGTCAACCTTTTTACTTTTCGCCTTTGTTCATCTGAAACAAACACTCTTTTACTGTCACAGTTGCATGCTTGACATTAAACTTACTTCATTTAAGCAAAAGAAAACAAGCAAATAAACCTGACACTTATTTTCACCACCATGGGAAAACATTTCTTGGTACAGTGGTACTGAAATAATTAGGTGTACGTTTCTATTAGGAGATCTAGAAGATCGATCCAATCCAATAGTCAATATTAAGATATACATCAATATATTAGAATAGAAAGTTTATCATTATCTATTATATACTATTCCATATTAGTTTAGGAAATTAGTTTGATTTATTCTCTATATAAACAATGCATCTTGTAACATTATTTTCATGAGAGTCTAATATAATTATTCCATAAACACTTTTGTGTTCTTTACTCTCATCAATTTGTCATGGTATCAGAGCCTGAACAAAACTAAAAACATCAAAAACATCCTTATTCTCGTGTTGTCTTGCAAAATCGCAGAACAATCACTTCTCATTCAAAAACTTCTTTATTCACGACTTGAAGAAGAAGATTTTTATTCAATCATAGTCTTGGTGTCTTTGCAAAATCGCAAATCATCAAACTTATTCTCTATTCCTTTGTTTCTCGATTTGAAGCAAGGAAAATTCATTCAACAATTCACATTCATTCATCAACTTTCGTATGGCTATTAGCTCACGAAGATTCAGATTTCTTTACGGCAGTCTACCGGCAGCCGATTCACCCTACCGTGAAGATTGCAAAGCAAACAATCATCTCATTGTAGGATGGATAAAACAAACATTCGAACCAAAACTCAGATCATCTATCTCTACTTGCAAAATCGCAAGCTATGGGACATTCATCAAGCCTCAGCAACGATTAGTGCATGAGCTACTTCTACCACCTAATTTGAAGATTGTTCAATCTCATACGTGTTACCACGTATGAGCTTGAGTGAGGGTATTAGGAGATCTAGAAGATCGATCCAATCCAATAGTCAATATTAAGATATACATCAATATATTAGAATAGAAAGTTTATCATTATCTATTATATACTATTCCATATTAGTTTAGGAAATTAGTTTGATTTATTCTCTATATAAACAATGCATCTTGTAACATTATTTTCATGAGAGTCTAATATAATTATTCCATAAACACTTTTGTGTTCTTTACTCTCATCAATTTGTCAGTTTCAGTATATGATTTTGTTTTTTTTTCTTTGACTTGTCCTTTTTAAATATCTGTATATTTATATTCTATACCAAATGTAGGCTATACATTACCTAAAAGTATACTAAACCTACACACACCACATTAACTTTGAAGCGATTGGCTAGGTCTGTGAAAATATAATTTACTCCGCTTCATTTAAATTTGTAAATGACTACATTATGATACGTACACACAAATGACTACATTATGATGCACACGATAATGAATGTTTGAGACTAAATCAGCATGGCCTAGAAGGCATTTCCAACTCCAATCTATTTTCTATTTTAGAAAAAAAGCATAAATGATATTCTATTTTTCACTCTATAATAATAGAGTAAAAAATAGGTTTATTCTATATATAGAGTAATTTTTTTTTTGTTAATCATTCTATTGTTCACTCTAAAATAGAGTATTATTGGAACAACATTCAACTTTATTATATATAAAGTTATTCTTCTTTTTTTTTGGAACATATATAGAGTTATTCTATTTACAAAAAAACATAGAGTAAATCATTGGAGATGGTCTAATTACACTTCAAAATTTAACCAACAAAATCAATTCAATAAAACCCAAATTAAGTTGAATACTGAGAGGAACTCACTTAAATTTTAAAATGATCATTTAAAGAAGTCTATAAGTTGTGTAAGTTAAAAAAAAAATCATTTTAAGAAAACTATAACGTACATGCGTAGTTTAATTTTCTTGGTTTTCTGACATTACGTAAACTTGAGTCATAATTTATTAACTTATTATTATTTATATCAGTAAGTACTTAAATATAAAAAGAAAAAATCATTTACAGTTGTAATCTAGAAACAGAAATAAAGCAATTAACAAAAGAAGAAAAGAAAACATTTTTGAGAAAGGAAATAAAAGCGAATAAGTTACGGAGAGTCCGAAAACGACCACTCGGGAAACTGTTTACGCTTCTTATCCAATAAGACGAAGAAGTAGAAGTAGAAGTAGAAGTAGAAGAACCGCTGTTTCTCTCTCTGTCTGAATTCAATCACTCGCTGACAAAAACTTAATTTTCTCGCCGGAAACGTTCTCTTCACTCTGATCATTTTATCAAATATATATTTCTTTGACTCAAATCATAAACCATTTTCTCAAATCCTTTACTTTTCTCTTTCTTTGACTATTCTCCCTTCCTTTCTCTCTCTCTCTCTCTCATATTATTCAAAGATGCTCCCATGAAACTTGATTCCAGTCAGTGAATCTTCTCCTCCTCCTACTTTCGTCATGAGTGACTCCACCAACAGCGCCTCTCCTTCCTCCGATTACGCCTCCATTTCCTCCGGCGACCAGGTTCTCCTTTTTTTTATAACCCTTCCTTAAATACTCGATCTGGGTTTTTAAACAATAAACGAAGCAGTTGTCTATGATTTGAGAATCCCTTTCTGGGTTTTGCTTTCTACACTACTTCATTGCATAAAGTCTTTGTCTTTTCTCGTGTTAGATCTTGCCTGAACTTAATATTGTTTCCCACACATTTTGTGTCTTAAAATCACGGGCCAGTTGCAAAATCACTTCTTTTTTATAAAAAGAACTCTCTTTTCCGTGAGTCTGACCACTATAAAGTGTTTGCATTGTACTGTAAAGAAGATTCATTATCGTTGCTTAGACAACATGTGAATCAAATCAATGTTTTTTTATTGTTCATTTTGATGATTTTGTAGTCTCTCCAGAGGAGTAGTAGAAGGAGTGGAGAAGGAACCCGAGCCATTGTCCGCGAGTCACGTCACTGGCACGACATCTTCTGGTCAGCCATCTTCGTGATCCACCTCATATGCTTAGGCTTCGTCCTCGCCGTTCTCGGACTCAACAGGTTTAGAATATCAGACAGGTTAAACATCGATAGGTACACTCAAGGCTTCTTGGAGAATCACAAAGGCCTCACCGAGGACTACTGGCCACTCTACGCCGTCGCCGGCGGCATTGGAGTCTTCATCAGCTGGGTCTGGTCCTTGCTTCTCGGCTCTTACGCCAACGAGATGATGAAAGTCTCGGTTCACATCTTAACCACCTACTTGGCTGTGGTCAGTGTCCTGTGTTTCTGGTGCAGACAGTTCTTTTGGGGCGGGGCGTTCGCTATCGGAGCTCTCTTGCAGTTTCTTTATGTTGTTTCGGTTATAGACAGGCTTCCCTTTACGATGCTGGTTCTGAGGAAAGCGCTGAAGCTAGTTTGGGGGCTTCCTAAGGTTATTATGGTGGCGCATGCTTTCACGGTGTTCATGCTTTTGTGGATGTCTCTTTGGTCTTTTGGAGCGTCTGGTGTTGTGGCGTCGAGCATGGGGGATGAAGGACGATGGTGGCTTCTTGTGGTGAGCTGGCAAGTTTTGTGTTTTTCATTACATGGTTTCTGTGTTCTGCTTAGTAGTGTCTGAAAGTAAAACATGTCTATATGCAGGTTCTCTCGGTTAGCTTGTTCTGGACAGGCGCTGTGCTGTGTAACACTGTACATGTGATAGTTTCTGGGATGGTGTTTCATGTTCTCTTTCAATGTGGTCAAGAAGAGTCGTCGTCCTTGCCTCCTAGTACTTTGGTAGAGTCACTTAGGTACGCTGTGACAACGTCTTTTGGGAGCATATGTTATGGTTCACTCTTCACTGCTGCTATTAGAACACTTCGCTGGGAGGTATAGTCTCCACATTCTATCTGATGTGCCATTTATTGTTCTTTCTAGTTACTGATACAACTTGTGTTGGCAGATAAGGGGAGTCCGGTCCAAGATTTGTGGAAACGAATGTCTTCTTTGCTGTGTAGATTTCTTGTTTCATCTAGTTGAAACTCTAGTTCGGTTTTTCAACAAGTATGCCTATGTCCAGGTAAGCTAATCATGTCACTCTTATGAGCCAAATGAAGAATCATAATGATAAAAATTTTGTTTGATTTTTTTTAATAGATTGCAGTGTATGGAAAAGGGTTCAACAGATCAGCAAGAGATGCATGGGAGCTCTTTCAATCAACAGGTGTAGAGGCACTTGTTGCATATGACTGTTCAGGTGCTGTGCTTTTGATGGGAACCATCTTTGGAGGACTCATCACAGGCTCTTGCATTGGTATATGGGCTTGGATCAAATATAGTGACAGAGTTATAATGGTTGGTTCCACAGCTATGTTGATGGGAATGGTCCTTGTAAGTTTCTCCCCTCTTTGTACACTCTTTCAACATGAAACCAAATTGTTCAATATGTTTCCTTGGTACAATGTGTTTTTTTTTTCAGGTGGGTCTAGGAATGGTTGTAGTGGAGAGCGCGGTGACATCGATATACATATGTTTTGCTGAAGATCCTTTGCTGATTCAGAGATGGGATGCTGATTTCTTCACTGAGATGTCTGAGATGCTTCACCGTCGTCTTCAGCATCGTAGCGCTAGAGCTCGTGAAGTTTTGACGACCGCTTGATAAGCCCATGTCTCTTGGATAAACAAGTTACATAACTGTAGATTATCATATGCAATTAGTGGTGTTAAAATCGGAGATAAATCTATTTTGTCAAATGATTCATGCTTTTGTCAAATGATTCATGCTTTTTCCTTTTGACAAATCATGAATATAAGTTGTGGACGATTTGTTTGATCAAAGTGTATCAAATCTAATCTACTGAAGAAGTGAAAAGAAGTGAAAAGAAAAAAAACAGAACTAGCCACAAGACTAAACGGCCACAAGCATTTGACCCCATCAATCTACTTTTTCTAAATCATTGGAGTTGAATTTTTGAATGTGACTATGTGGATATCATCATGACATTGTCAACTTAGACCCATATATCTTGTATATAGTAACTATGAATTGTCCAACATTTTTAGTAAATTATGCAACAACATAGTTACTAATTATTTTCTGAAATTTGGAACTCTAAAAAAATCATATATTTTGGGGGCCCTAGACGAAAGCCTTTTTGAATACACTTGAAGCACGGCTCTGGGCGAGTTATTTGATCAAAATGTATTCAATCTAACCTATACATTTTGCCTTTTAAGTTGCTCCTGCGTGTAAGGTTTGTGGGATGCTAGAAACTGTCGAACATGTTCTCATGCACTGTCCTTTTGCTCAAAGAACATGGGAGCTCGCTCCAATCTTCCTCCCTAGCTCCCAAGCTCAGGCTTTCCCTTTGGGCTCACTACAACAACTATTGTCCCTTATCCCCAAGGTCCTAAATCTCCCGCCGTCAGGTCTGTGTTGTTCTCCCCTGTCCCCTTGGATCATTTGGAACCTTTGGACAGCAAGGAACAAGAGCCTGTTTGAGGATAAGCTGTACACAGCGGAGGAGACTCTCTCCAAAGCAGTTCGAGATGCCAAAGAATGGAAATCTGCTAAGACAAAACCAGAAACATTTGAAATCCCTTTGCGAAGCAATGTAGAAAAGATTGTGACTGAGGTTCCGACATGTTCGGTGGATGGGGCTTGGAATGCTGAGACTAAATGTGCTGGTTTTGGTTGGTTTATACAGGATAAGAAGACCCATTTGGAGATCCAAGGCGCGGAGCCACGCAGCTTTGTCAGATCAGCTCTAACAGCGGAGGCTCTAACCATCCGGAAGGCGATGCAGGAAGCATCAAAAGAGGGGTTTTCAAGGCTCTGGATTCTATTGGACTCAATCGTCCTCATTTCTGCCCTGCGATCAGGGTCAGTGTTGAACGAGATAGCGGGACTTCTATGCGATATTAGTCACCTCATTCCTCTCTTCACATCTCTATCTTTTGTTTTAATTCCACGTTCAGCAAACCTTGTAGGCTGTAGCTGATAACCTTGCAAAAAATGCTCTCGCTTCTCTTATGTTGCAAAACAATATGTAAGCTTTTAATAGTTTGAATGAAAAGCTGTTGACCAAAAAAAAAAGTAGAAAACAAATTAGTGGAAGAGAAGAAAGTTCGGAGTCATGTAAGTGGAGAAAAAAAACAGAACCGGCCGGAAGACCAATCAGCCATAAACTACTATACTGTGTGTTCTTCAGCCCTCTGCACTCCAACAATATCAAGTAAACATCAAAAGCGGTGGAAATACTAGATGCAAGATGAACAGACTGGTATTTTAAGTTGGGGACTTTACTTTGTAACTCTAGTTTCAAGATCTTTTGGCATTGGTGAAGATGGAATATTGTAAACACCGCTTTGAACGAAATGAAATGTAACAAATGAATACAAATTTACTAAAATATAACAAATGCAGTTCATAACCATCAAACCAAAATGGCGTTTCAGACAAACAATCAAAGAAGAGAACACATAATGAGAAACTTGACGAAGAAATATTCAGGATTGAAGATTATATATCGGTAAAAACATTTGAAACATTCAGGATTGCGCCACTGCTGCAGCGTCAATGGAACGAAGCGCTTGGTTTGCAAAATAGCGAACATCAACATCAGGATCCTCGCTCAGGTCCACCAAACACTGACGGATTGTTTTGTCCACCACCTGCAACAAATTTCCCAACACACAGCAAAAAAACATATTCAAGTTCAACAACCTCCACTACGTTTTGAATATAATTGAGTTATGTTTAGTCTCTCATCTTACGGATTGGTCGACTATGGGGATGAGGGATTGCAGAAGTTTAGCAACATTGAACTTGATGTTTGGAACTCTGCACAGATTAGATATGTTGCAACAAGACGTTAAGAAACCAAGATGTGTTCTTCAAGGAGTTTGCCTAAAAGTCTTTATCTATTGAGTTTACCTGTCTTTTGCTGCCTCAACAACCACAGGAAGAAACTTAGAGCACGTGATTTCTGATCCCATCACAGGAGCCATGAGAGATATTGCACGTAGAGCCATCATCCTGTGTAGGTAGTGCGGATTGTTGACCATGTCCAACACCTGTTTACATGAAACAGGTCAGTACGGAGGGCAGATTTAGCGATTATCAGAGTCATAGATAAAGAATACAACCTGGGGAACTATGTGCTGCATTGCCCATTCAGAACCAAACTCCTCTGCAAGGCGCTTTAGGTTGTTTGCTGCAGCTTCACGGATAGAGTAGACCTGAAGAAGTAGAGGAGGAGAACAAGATCAATATCCAGAGTACACAAATGGATGAGAATTGATGCTATAATCAAAGATCCCAAATCAAGGATTAAGGATAAACCTTGTCTTGCATCCATTGCATGCAAAGGGCTCCGAGTTTGTCATCAAAGAACCCTATACCTAACTGGCTAGCCAACAGAGGAACATACTCAATTATAGCAAGCCTGACTCTCCAGTGCCGATCCTCAGCAAGCTCTACGATCGCCGGTAACAAGGATTGTGACAGCAGATCAATTCCAATAACCTGACGTAAAAGAGATTCAGTTACCAGTTGAACACAAAGAAGCAATGTAAGTAGCTAAACTTAGGATACGCAGCAGAGAGCAGACCTGGTTGACTTGGTCTAGTTTGCTTATGATGTTGAGGCGTACATCAGGAAATTCATCTTTCAAAAGGGAAAGAAAAATTGGTAGAAGATGCTCGATGGTTGAGTCCTGTATTGAAGATTTTAGTATGTTAATAACTATTGATAAGGTCTAACCGGGTCATAACACATGGTTTAGTTGATGAAAACCATAAGGGCAGATTAAATCACAGAAAGTAGTCACAAAATGGGAAAAATGTTGGCTATCATTAGTCATACCTTCCCAAGGATAGGAGCCATCCCCATTATTACTGAAGCTAGAGCAGAGCGGACATGTTGAGAAGAATCAGTTGATAATTCCTGCAGGCATGAGTTCGGATCAGAATATTACGAGACATGAGGCATCAAGCAACCCGCTTTGTATGAAATTCATCAGCATAGAGAATGTACCTTTACACAAGGAAGGATGTGCTGAATGGAAAGCTCTGGATTCAGAAGCTGACAGAACTTGGTCACTTTCCCCGCCGCTGCTATTCGCACTTCAGCCTCATTGTCCCGTAGCAATCTCACATATGCAGGAACCAAATCCGTCCTACAGATATAGCAGCATAAACCTCGTGTCAAAAACAATAAGGATACGTGTACAAACATGAAGCTATCAGAGCAGTGTAGCAAGGCACATACTTCGTGCAATCAGGACCCACTGCCTCACAAAGCTCGTATAGCTGATTAGCAACCATGTAGCGCACCCTCCAAGATTTATCCTGCTCTCAGAAAACAAATCATTTTGCATCAAAAACTATCAAGACCACAAACTAATCAACCGAAAACGCCACAAATGCAAAACCAAAGCTCAATTCACCTGAGAGAAGTTAACAATAACAGGCAAAATGCGTGCAACACAATCCTGAGGCTCCAACAACTTTCCAAGAGCTGCACAGCCTTCCACAGCCAGCAGTCTAACAGAATCTTGATCTGAAATGAAGGTTAAAATTTAAAACAACTCTTGCATATTAATTTAAATGTGATTCTATTTACCAGGCTGTCAGGATCTATACAAAGTAAGTGATGAGCATGGTAACTCAGATATGTATATATAATTCAAGCAGTGTAAGTACCATCTTTAGTAAGACCATCGAACATAGTCATGATCTCAGCATTCAAAAAGGCAGACTCCAGAGTAGTAGCAAACTTCCCCAGGTTAGACGCAGCAGCTCTTCGCACCATAGGCATATCATCTTGGCACAACTGACCATAACTAGACCGTAACTCAGTCTTCAGCACATCAGTACAACCTTGGTACGCAACATGAAACAAACCACATGCGGAAACTCTCGCTGCAAACCACTCACCAGCCGCAAGCCTCTACATATACCAAACAACATAACCAAAAAAAAAATCAACCCTCGACTCAAAAAAAAACTTGAGAAGTATAAATGCCGTTACCTTGACAAGAGGGACAAAGGAGTCGACGAGGTCACTCTCCTTCATCTGAGAACCAATCTTACAAAGCGAGTCCACAGCTTTCTCTCTCACAGTGGTCTCCTCAACGGTACACAGAGATTCAAGAGGAGGGAGAATCATATGAGCATGCTCAATCCCACCAACGAAGGGAATAAAAACTCCCAACTCCTCAGCCATTGCGAGGAGCACCTCATCGTCATCATCACTGTTCTCACTCAAAAAGGGAATCAGCTCTTTCCTCGTACGCTCCTCTCCAAGAGCACGAGCAATCGTAGATAGCCGACGGATAGAGTTCAAACGAAGCTGGATGTCATCGTTCTTAAGCTCGTCAATGAGAAGAGCAATGGGATACAAGGGCTCATCCACCATAGCCATCCTTATCTCACTGCAATGAAATGGGTTATTAGAGAGAGAGGAATCAGGTTAAAAGAGAGAGACTTTGGATCTCGAAGCAAGAAGAAAATCAATCACGGATCTCGAGACGGTACCACAAGATGAAAGGGAATGTGAATCGGAAAAATGGAGACGTAAAGATGAGATCTTTTTATGATGGATTGAGAAGAAAATGGATTATCTTCTTACCGATTCAGAGCCGTCTCAGAGAGAAGTGCTTTCAGATTCCGACAAGGGAGGGAGAAGGAGCGAGAAAACGACAAAAAACAAATAAGGCAAAATTAATAAACGCATAATAAGGGAAGGTCTTACTGGGCCAATATGTAGCTTATTGGACTTTACTTATGCTCCTTTTGACACTTTTCATTCTATTACGAGTTTCTTATAAAATAGTTTTATAATAACAACTAATGATTCTCTGGATATGCATGACTAATGCGAATCGATGTATGTTATTTACACCATTATGAAATGTAAAAATTCACATACGAGATTTTCAGTGACACTATTTTTTTTTTAAATGTAAGCTTTTCTTTCTACATTAATCTGTAAATATATTTTTCGGAAATTCAAAATTCAGATATTAATGTAAAAATCATTAATGAGCCATATTAACAAAGCTTCCACAATTTTTCTGTCTTAACATCTGATTTATTAAATCCAAAAAGCTGGAAGAGACTGTTAAGAGTAAATAATGGATATAAAGGAAAATAATTGGTAAGAAAAACTGATTATATTGATATTGTCCTAATGCAAACTACAATGTATGCAACTTGATTTTCTTCTATTCCTATGTGCATCACTCAGATATCTGAAAAAATTGATTAATCGAATGTTGTATAAAATTCCAGATTCACCACTGCTATGTACTTTATTTTTCTTTATAATGGATCTACAAGTTGTTGAAAATCTCCTTCCATTATAACTGATTTGAAAAATATGAAGTAAATTGAAACTTCTTATTTAGAGAGGGTTTGTGCTTTGAGAATATGTTGTCGATCCTATCATTGTTACATTGCCCATAAGTAACGCATATTTCTAAGGGATTCCAAGAGCTTTAAATCAATTATTTTAAGACAATTACCTAACATATGATTGAACATAGCTTACACTAAATGAAATGATCCAACTGGAGCATTGATAGTGCATTTTCTTAGTGTATTTTGTCTTATATACCTTCTTATGAGGTAATAAACAAAGCAAAAATGGTTTTATTATTATAAATACGTTATTTTTTTATTTTCATCTTCAATTTCAACTCGAAAAACTATTGGTTTGAGATTTGGAAAGCAATATGATCAAAACGGAAAACTCAAATGAAGTGACTAGTAAGATGAAGCATTTTCTCTCTTGTCATAGCTACGTGGGCTATGTTATCATCCATGTTATATGCCGTAACACTGGTAACATGAAATATTGACAGAATAAGAGCTTTACCGAGCATTAAAGGAGTATTAGCATGAAGTAGCTCTTGGGAATGTCCTCAAATCAATTGGACTCACTCTTGTAGTGTCGAGGTTTGATAATCATATAATATTATGTTTGCTAGAAACCGCTTATAATATATGAATTGAGAATTCATTACTAATATTATATGATCCTATGGGTCATACACCTAAACAAATTGGATTAATAATATATATATTGGTTTGTGAAAAACATACATTATATTATATGTGATATAAATATAAATGTGTATATATGGACAATTGCGTGAAAGTAATAATATACTCTTTAGAAGAGATTATGTATTATGGCTAATGGGCTTTGCTAATAATTCCATAGTCCACGTAATTAAGTCTTAGTCTTCATTATATAATGTGATATAATGACGTGAGTTGGTTAAGGGTTGCCGGAGTCACGAACTGTTAGTTGTGAAATGCTAGAAATCTCGATTTGGTTTATTCATATTTCCGCTGCAAAATAACCTGGAGTATGACCATTCAGAATTAGCTATTAATTTTCTTTTTAATTGTATTTATCCATGCATATGTTTAAATTGTGATAAACACACCAAAACCATGAGAAAAGTTCATAAATATTTTAAATTTCCATCTTCTTTGGTTTCAACTTTGTTTCATTATCATTAACACCTCAAAACAATAAATAATTGAAGCTTAAATCTTTCAAAGATATTTCAATAACCAAAAAAAAAAAACTTTATTGCTGCTAAGAAGTACTGAATTGTTAGCCCAGTAGAAACTCCCGGTTAAACTGAAAAATTTGGCATCAAATTGTCTTTAAGCCAATCCAATGGTTGGTGGTTGACAAAAAGCTTTGGATCATGTTGGAAATGCAGTTGATGATCATCATCTTTGTATACATTGTCCATATGTAACTCATTTGTTTTTAAGGGACACAATAGCTTTAATCAATTCTTTTGAGACAAGAAACAAAAAAAATCTAACATATGATTGCACACAGCTTACACTAAATAATCAAATTGAAAGTGAAATCTGTATTTCAACAGACAAGCATCAGACAACTTGAAATTTGTACTTCGAGTAGACTTGTATAACTTTCCGAAAATGGAATTAGCAACTTATTTCAAGAGAACAACAAAAGAAATACATTAATCGTCTATACAAATCAAAACTATGCACCTCATCGGTTAAACTACAAAGTGCTTCAGCTAATCCCCGGAGCTGAAGCAGCTCATTAGTCTTGTCCAAAATCCAGCTTTAACTATGTTCTTCTCTGTCTCACTAACTGGCTCTTTGAAATCGGCTTTAGTGCTAAGCTCCTCAAATGCATTAACAACATTCTGGAGCCTTGCAACAAACTCGATAAGAAGAGACGCAAATGTGGCTAGCGACAAGGAACTTGCGCTCTCATACACTTTGGATTCTATCTCATTGATCATAGACCCGCCTATGAATGAGAAGCTCGGCCAGTGTTCTCGGTTCCTAAACATCATACTCTCCGTTGACATCCAAAGCTGAGAATCATTACCAGTATGTGGACTCTGATGATGATGATGGTTGTGGTTAGTGTCCCAAATCTGGCTGAGAGATTGGATCACTTTGGTCTCGTCGTCTTTGGCTTCGTGATAGTTTTGTTCAGCTTGTTCAGCATCAGCTTTCTCTTTCATAGCAGCCCAGCTTTCCGAGTTGACGAGAAGGAAGGAGTTACTGTCTATCTTCATCTGCAGTTCCTCTGCTGCTCGTTGAACTTCTTTCAGAATGTTTCCTGGGGTTAGCTTCTCCATTTTCTCCACTTTTTCTCCAAACAGCCTCAAGACTTTGGCTCCTTCGTTTCCAACTCTTTGAAGCTCCTGACGAAAAGCTTGTCTTTTCTCTGGTGCTGCCTGCAAAACCACACACCCATTAATATCAAAATAGAAAAAAAAAAAAGGGTCTTGAGGATAGTCACATGGTAGAGTTGAATAAAGTTTACCTGAATTTCTGAAAGGATGCAGCCATGCATTGCCATGACCATGAAAGCGCAATGCCTTACGGCACCACTAAGTTTGACATAGATTGCCCAGGGATGATGGAAAGTTCTGTAAGGTCCATGTGGAGGCTCCCATACTGCAAAATCAAGCTGCAAAAATAAAATAAAAAGTATTTTTTTTAATAATCTATGTTCTTTTTAAGTTATCTAACAAAGTCACTCTACGGAAAAACACACACCAGAGAATCTTCTTGGCTGGTAGATTGGACAACGGACCTGTATCCACTGTATAAAGGGTCATCCGAAGCTTGGTACGTGAGAATCTTAGAAGGTATCCTCTCGTATTCAACACATTGCAAGTACCCATTAACACATCCTGAAAGTTAAAACAAAATCAGCCAAAAAACAAGAGACACAGCCATTAAATGTATCTACCTACCTTCGAGGGAATTGGCCACGCTTTTGAAATTCTTAACCACTAGCTTATGGAGGTCTTCTCCAGCCCAAATCGGGAGTATGAATATGTTCACACCCAAACAGATACTTGCACCAATGAGAATCAGCAAGAACCTGTAATAAGCAGTGCTGAAAAACTCTCTGGTGTTGTTTCCAGACACAAGAACGATGCAGAACGTCAACAGAAACACTCTGAATGCGTATTCGTACGACTTCATCGCCGGGTAGAGTTTTAGATAACTCGCACAGAAACCTGATGGAAAAGCGTTACTAATCCATAAAAAAAAGTCAAACTATAACATGGATTGAGAGAAATGGTACAAACCTGCAAGGAAGATGCTGATGATAATGACTTCTTCCTCGAAGTCTCCGGCTAAGACAGAGAGTCTCGCTATCCCAAGAGCTAGTCCTCCAGCAGAGAATGTACCTATAGCTCTATTGAACCCTTTCACCAACGTTGCTCCTTCAAAAAAACAGAGTAAAAACCGAGTATATAAGCCAGAAGACAAGATCAGATCAGAGATCAAGCAAAGCAGCAGACTTGATGTGAATAGAACTCTAATCATCCAAAACCCATTAACCAGAACAGATCCAAATGAGATTTTGAATGCTCTAAACAGAATAAAAATTCAAAACAGAGTTAAACAGAAGACAAGACCAGAGATCTCTGATAGAGAAAGATCAAGCAAAGCAGCAGACTTTATGTGAATAGAACACTAATCACCCCAAACCCATTAACCAGAACAGATCAAAATGAGATTTTGAATGTTCTAAACAGAATAAAAATTCAAAACAGAGTAAAACAGAGTAAAACAGAGCATAAGACAGAAGACAAGATCAGAGATCCCTGAGAGAGAGAGATCAAGCAAAGCAGCAGACTTTATGTGAATAGAACACTAATCACCCGAAACCCATTAACCAGAACAGACCAAAATGAGATTTTGAATGCTCTAAACATAATAAAAATCAAAACTTTACGAAGATTCAATCGAACATCAAAGCCAATCAATCAGTACCTATGCTATACTCGAAGACGACGACGACAGTAAGTATAGCCCACACGGCGTACTTGCTAGCGTCAGCGAGCGGCTCTTTAAGGTAAATAACGAAGGAACATAGCGCGAGAGCCATCCCCATCTTGACGGCGAAGTAAACTTTCCGGCGATCGGACCGACCCATCTCGTACAATTTAGCGGCGACGTCGTAAAGCGCCATCCAGGAGGCGACGATCCCGTCGGAGAAGAAGCGGAAACACCGGAACTTTGATCGGCGATCATCGAGGAAGAGGCTGGAGTCGTTGAAGCCGCCGCCGAAATCTGAGCAGGGTTTACGAGGGAGAAAGGGTTCTCTGTTTTGGTCTCCGAACAGCTCCGAGTTGCTAGCCATTTTGAATTGATCTCTCTTCTTCTTCTTCTTCTTCTTCTTCTTCTTCTTCGCAGATCACAAAGATGCAGAGTGATTACTGTCCTCATATAAAATAATTATTAAACGATTTGAGTTCTTTTTGTATATAAGCAAATACACGCACACACGAATGATTGATCGTTCACGTTGATTCTGATCTGATATAGAATATTTTATTTGACTGGTGCTATGGCTCCTGTGATGCAAGTCCAGTTTTTCTTTTCTCATTTCACAAATATAAAAATATAAACTGCTATTACGTGCATTACTTTCAGTTTGAATATTGCATTGCATGCGTCATGTTTTTCTTAAAAAAATATTATCATCATTTAAAAAAAAAGTTTAGCAAAAAAAAAAGTGTGGTCCAAATTCCGAAATGTATTGTGTATAATTTAATTATTAGTTGTTTATTGTTAAAAGAAAATATTGTTGGCCGCTGGTTGGTCCAACGCCCCATATCTAATAACATTTCCAAAAGACATTCTATAACTTTAAATATAAAATTTTTTCTCTTAAAAAAGAAACTTCAAAACTTCAAATTTGAAATATTGAAAAGTGAAACTCTATATTTGAAGTTTTACTATTCAAAACCTCAAATTTGAAGTTTCATTTTTTTGTTTGCATTTTAATCCTTACAATTACACATCACAATTAATATTATCGATAGAATTTAATTCTTTTAGCAATATTTTTTTCTCTTTTACTTTATTTTATATATATATTGTATCTACAAGTATTAATATCACCCGTATCCAATAATTTTTAGCTTGTAATCTATAAATTAAAAATAAAAAGAGTCATTTTTACTTTAGAATACACTACATGCTAGTAAAAGTTTTATGAATTTAAATTAATTATGACAAATATAATGATCATAGTATAAAATACAAATAGTTTTGAAGTTAATTTTGAAGGTTTGGTTTTGGAGAACAATACCTTTAAACTTCAAATATAGAGTTTTAGAAATTTCAAATAGAGTGTTTTTTTGGAGATGTTCTGTATATTAATTTAGAGTCTTATTTTTATCTATTGTTGACAATTTATAACAAGTCCATTTAATTAATAACTCTAAATTTTAATTTTCTTTTTATTAATAACAAAATCTGTTGAGAAAAAATCTAACAAAACCCTACCAAACTTTTTAAATATTTATTTATAAAATTTCATTTATTAATTTCAAAATTATTAATATAATAATTACTCTAATTTATTTTAATTAAATTTTTATCACAAAGCAAAAAAGAAAATAAAAATTATATGCTATTTTTATAAATTTAATCATTATAATCTATATTCTAATCTATATTATATTAAAATAAAGGTGATTTATGAATTAAATAGGACAAAATTATATTAAATTGGTAGATTAACCAGTTATTTTGAAATGCTTTCATTTAAACAAATTATCAATCATCATTAAAATATGTTTAATTCATAAACTATGTAATATTTTATAACTAAGCAAATAGCATTTTTATTATATAACTAAATAAAATTTTAAAATGCATTGTATGTAATAAAATTTTAAATATGTTTCAGACCTTTGACCATAGTGTATTTCTTTTTCTGGAAATTAACATTTTGATAATAACTTTAACGACCTAAATCATTTCTTTATAGTGGAGATTCGAAACCAGTTACAAAGACATAACTTCACCAGAAGAAAGTTTTAATTAATCAATGAACTATCAGCCCTAAATCACTCAATTATTTATCAAAATTGTTGGATGAAAAAAGTAAAAATTAAAAATTCAGCAGATTCTTCACTTTGCTCTTAGGCTACAATATACCTAGTAATGAAATTTACATTTGTAACAAAAAAAATGGTAGGTTGCGTCCAAACCAAACCGTACGTGTAATTTTAAGGTAAGTTTTTTAAACATTCGTTAATTATGCTAAAATATAAAAAAAATTACATAGATGATACTATAGCCGAAATTATATTTTTCTTATGAGAGAATTTACGTCTAACTGCATCACTTTGAACTGTCTTATGAAATCTTTTTCTGACGGTTTTTCTTTCGCCATGCTAAAGATTTCTTATAAATATTTTTTTTAATATTTTGCATAATTCATATTTTTAGGAATCGAAACTCAAACTTTTTGGTGTAAAATCATTAATGAATTTTTGGTCTAACCCACTAGATCAAGGAAACTTCCGCATTTTAAGGTGAGTTAGGATTTTGATTTGGACCATCCTCAATAATCGGTTTCACATATGATAGTTCGATGTGAATGTCAATCTCCGGCGGCGCTAATTATCTCCCTAGGTAGTGAACTGCTTCACACAAACTATACTATCACTAAATGTAATAAAAAAACTATCATGTCTTTGTAAAACAAATCATGTCTTTGTAAAACAAATCATGGTGAAATACTCATGGTTAACAAATATTGAAATTATATAAATTAAAACTAACGGAAGCCAGTGATTAGTAAACTAACAAAACAAAAATTTATCATTATTTCATGGTATTATTGAATTTTCTGATCATGAATATTCTATAAATCTAAAAACATCAACTGCAGTAGTTTTTCTACAAAATAAGTTCGTCTAATAATGCTCAAAGTCAAAGCTAGTGACTAATTTTTTTAAATAGTTTGTATTAACCAAACATGGTTTTTGGATTTTCTTATTTCTCTTTCTTCTAAGATATCCAAGTTTTTTTTTTCTCTTCGTAATAAAATAAACTTCTAATTTGTAAGTGTTTGTCTCTATTCTGCATATTATTCTTTTAAAAGTGTCCCCTAAAATAAATTTGTTCATTTACCTTTTTTGTTTGTTTAAGAATATAGACAACTGGATCAAAACCATTGCTACCCAAAAAGGAAAGAAATAATTAAAAAAAAAAGACAGAGAGAAAAATAATAATAACAAAAACCACAAAAGGTCTTCGATAAACAAAAGTGAATATAGGAGAAAGAAATTAACGAGGAAGGAAGGAAACCGTGGAGATGGGACCACACAAGAAATGAAATCCATTGGGGATAAAGAAGCTAACCAATTAAAACACTTTTACAAGATTAGCTTCAAAAGTCGACCAATCAAAATCGAGATAAGACTTCAAGGTGGGTCCCAATTGAAGACATAACCACCTAAAAAGCGCATAAAGAGATCCTCTGACACAAGAGAACACACTTTCATGCGGGACATAGACATCTCAATCTCAAACAACCAATATTCTAGTACCTCTAAAGTCAAGGCCCTCGTGCTCTCTCTCCTTGTTGATTTTTTTTTTTTTCATTTGGTTATTAATATGAAAAGTTTAGCGAATTGTGTTAGAGCTAAGACGGCGAGGACCTGTGACAACTGCTTGAAGAAGCAGGCGCATTGGTTCTGCGCCGCGGACGAGGCTTTTCTTTGCCAATCATGCGACACTTCGGTCCACTCAGCGAATCTTCTCGCTCGCCGGCACGAGAGAGTTCGTTTGAAAGATAGTACCTCTCCTCAGCAAGAAGCTCCAACGTGGTATCGCGGGTTCACTCGTAAACCTAGGACTCCACGTGGATCTGGCAAGAGGAACAATTCGTCGACTTTTCAAGATATGGTGCCGGAGATTAGTGCGGAGGGTCAGACAGACAGCTCTGAGGTTGAAGGGCCGCTGATCTGTCAAGTGCCGGTTCTTGGTCCAATGGTGGTTGAGCCGAAGATCAAGTTTCCTACGATGAGAAGTGGTGTAATGATCGATGGTCATGAGGACGAAGACAAGGATGAGAGTTGTCTAAATGGGATTTTCCCAACCAACATGGAGGTTGAGGACTTCGCTGCTGACGTTGAGACACTACTCGGTCACGGGTTAGACAAAGAGTCTTATACAATGGAGGAACTAGGATTATCTAATACAGAAATGTTTAAAAAAGACGAGATAGAGGACAAAGAAACAAAAGCCATGAACATGGACATAGAAATAGGCGATGATGATCAGGGCAACCGGGATGGAACGTTGCCGTTTGATCTGAACTATCCACAAAACGCATACGAAGAAGATGCAATAAAGAATGTTGAAAGTAGTGGTGAATGTGTTCAGGCGAAGGAGGAGAAGAAAAAGAATGTTCTAATGTTGAGTTTAGACTACGACCAGGTGATATCAGCTTGGGGAGGTCAAGGTCTACCGTGGACATCAGGAGGGCCACCAGAGTTAGACATAAACATCAGCGGTTCACCGGTTGTTTCCAAGGTTTCCAAGGTAAACTATAGAACAAGATTTTTTTTTTTTTTTTTGTGAATGACTAGGAGGTTTTGAGTCATGTACGTCCCATAGGTGGAGACCCAAACCATTTTAAGTTAATCCTTGTTAGAAGAGCAGACCCCTCCTATAACCTATGACTCCTTAGATTTCTACTAAGTTATTCAAGAGTTATAGCCACTAGACTAACTCAATGTTGGTAGAAACTCATTTTTATCGAAAATGAGTCTTTCTTTAACAGCTCGATTAGTTTTTTCTTTGTAGCTCGATTAGTTGTTGTTGTTTATGTATTACCTTACGTCCAAGTTAGACGTGGTATCCAAACTATCTAACGTTGAAACTGTGTGTGTTTAGAGGGACAATGGAAGAAAAAGTCGTAAGAAGCGTCGCGTTGGTGGATGTTTACCCTCAAGTGTGGTTGGGGATGGAGGAAGAGAAGCTAGTGTTTCGAGGTACAGAGAAAAGAAGAAAACGAGATCGTTTACGAAGACGATAAGGTACGAGGTACGTAAATTGAATGCAGAGAATAAACCTCGCATGAAAGGAAGATTCGTTAAGAGAACTCCGCTTGCTGCTTCTGCTGGAAATTCACCATTAGGTGTGAATAACTGAATATTCTTGTAATATCTCAATTTACCTTTTCCGGAATTTTTTTTAAAATTTTTGTGAACTTCATTCTTCTGCAACAGAACCCTTTTTGCACTTAGTTGTGCTTTATTACAAGAAAACCAGTAATGTGAGTTTCTTGTATGGGATATAGCTGATTTATATATTATCTGGTAAAATGTGAAAAAGCTTTTTGATTGTTAAAATTACTATCATGTTTACCTCTCAAACAAAAACTGAACGAACAAAACTTCTTAAACCAATAACTAAACCATTTTCTCAAAACATGCATGTCACCACCTTTCCATTTATATGGAACAAAGGGAATGAAAACTAAACCCAAGAAAAAAAAAACACTAAACCCGTTGCCAGTTTCAGTGCAATCAAGCCAAACCAAACACACCTTTTGGTTTATGTAGCATTTTCTGTACTGTCCAATTCCTTTATAATTGCAAACTAAGATGAAATTGGCAACTAACTACCACTCGAGCGTATATTGGACCAAAACAACTATCTATTGTCGCTTATAAAAATATCCTCATATATCATTATCAATGAGCCTTTGTTGGCTTAAATCTTTGGTCAGATGGATAATTTCAAACAAGTTTTGTTGGGAAGTGCTCTAATATGATTGTCTAAAGCTACAATGTGAAACAGTTTTATGAAGTGTGAGTAATATACATTAAAGAAAAAAAATATACATTAAAGAAATTCCTTTTCTTGTTAAAAGTGATAAAAAGGTCCAACTCATAAAAAGACAGAACACAACTAACAGATAAAAAAGTCACATCGTCGGATGTTGTTGCGTAGCTGAGAGTTGTATCACATTCAACTTTCGATTTGCCGCTTTTCCTGTCACAGTTATGAAAAGTATTATTGAAGAATAAAGAACATTTTCCAAAAAAAAATCGTACTTTTTTCTTCAAAAATATCAAAGTAAAAACTTAGAAAGGCTTCTTCATTTGAGTGTCTTCCTAAGAAAAATGTTTGTTTTAAGGAAGTAGTATAATAATCATTAGACAAGAGAAGTTTATTTAAAAATATATCAAATCTTCAGATTCTAGTTTTTTTTGTCTTTTCAGTTTGTTTGAGAATTTTCTTAAACAAAATCATTTAAGATATGCGTGTGATCATGAATCTGTTTTGTACCGATAGAAAACATGAAGTTAATCAAAGGTTGAAGTATCCAATGAATCGCAATGTGGACATTTTAAAAGAAACAATTAAAACTTGAAAGTGACTGATATCGTATTTAGATGGTTGTGACAAAATGGCAAATAAAAATGGTTGTGACAGAAACAAAGTACCTCCCAAGAAAATAATCACAATTACTGCCTAAAATGCTAACCGACGTCTTTGCCAACGCACTCCCCGGTGAAGAATTTATCTTTTCTCTGTGTAGAAATTCAATTTTTCATTTTGTCAATTATTAGAAAATCCCCGGTATGGTGGCATGCAAGCAGCTGTCTTGGTAAGTTCGGTAAAGGATAATGAGGGAGGGTTGGTGTATCTTGATGAGCTTAGCCCAAAAAGTATGTTCATAGATCTCTGAAACTCAGCAGTATACATGGACAAGACATGGAGCCTCATATTTTCGATTTGGGACTCATGCACTTCTCTAGCATTGCCAACAATAGAATAAACCACAATCGACGACCATCCAACAAGAGCGCCTCATCGTCATGATTGGTACATCTACAAATTTTGAGCTCATTTTACTATAGGCTCCTGAAGCCATGAAAACCACAGTGAATCCATAACAGAAATGGGATATACAGTCATATGGGATGATCTTGCTATAGATCATAAAGGGAAGATCGATTACCGAATATTTTTGTGGGTAAATTTGAAATGGATAGAGTGAAGTGGATAACTATGTGTATTGATTGGAAAAATAGATGTCAGACATTTTGTGTCCGTGTGTAGACTGTAGTGCCTTATGACAAAGAGACTGAAGAAGAGGTCATAGCTGTGCTCAAGATTGCAATGGCGTGTCTTAGTATTAGCCCCGAGAAAAGCCTATCGACAAAGCGCATATGGGAACAAAATTGTTGCAAGCCAAAAGTATGAATATGTAAGTATGTGCTGAACAATAAGACTTCTTGTTATGTCTTCCCATGTAATTAATATCAAAATCATATGTTATTCAAAATAGAGTTTCTTGTTTTTCCCCCTTTTTTGGATCAACTAAAGTTTTATATATGAAAACAGAGCTAAAACGACCAAAAGAACGGTTGGTATAACAACCAAACTAGAATTAAAAGTACCATAGATAGAGGCAATCATCGCACGAAGGCAACACTAAATGCAGAGAAGTCCTCTAACTTCGACGTTTGACTGGTGATAATGGTAAAGATGCCATGGAAACTAGAGAGCGCACATGATGCTTTTATGCCTGAAACTGAGACTGAAACTAGCGAGCCTTGAAGTCACGTGGATAATACGGGGGGGGCCTCCCAATAAAACCTTAACAACTCAGCCTTCCTCTAACAAATAGGATAAGTAACATAACTTTTACTCTATATTATTTTCAAGTTACATATATGCATAAGATTCATAAGGTTATACATTTATTATAAACGTATACTGATATGACAAGTCCTTATTTATAGAGTTTAATTATAGAATAACTTTTATGATTATTTTCTTATGATCAAAAGGGCAATGTTGAACTGAAATTCGGAGGCTGTGTTCCTACACCTTCTCTTAAGATCCTTTCCATCTCTTCAGCACTATACATATTCCCTCCCTGATGCAACAACTACGATTAATATAAATCCATGAAACTACATATACAATCATTTCTTATGTGATAATTACCTGAAATGTATCCGTTGGCTCAATATCCAAAGAATTAAGGTCATAATACGCACTTGCCGCTGAGAGTTTCATGGACAAAAACTGCAGCCACAAGACCATACAGAATTAAACCATTTAACTATTGAATAGTATTATCATTTATTATCATAAAAGATAATTGGATTTTCTAAACAGTGAAATGTATTAGTTAAATACTGGGCTAACCTCGATTTGATTCTGCAGCGATCGAACATAATCTATGATGACTTCAAGCATCACTGCCATACCCATTGTCTGCATCAAAATTGAATTTCATTAAAGAAAATAAACCCATTTGGATTAAGTTTTATCAGATATTATTCGGAGACAGATTCTTTGTTATACTTTGTATTTTTTTTTTATTAAAACAATCTGTTCATTTACATTCGTGAGTCGTGACGGTACTACACCCTCTGTTATTTGAATTTAGTGTTCCGTATTAAAAATGTGGACCGCGAAAATAATTTTTATATATTTATATTAAGTTATCTGGATCCTATTTGTGTCTCTTAATTCACAAGTTCAACGACATGTGCATAAACATGTTTTAATCCCTAGAAGGATTATAACTTTAAGAAATTATAACACATTTCCATTTAAGTATGTGGTAAATTTAAAACATAACAGCATAAATTGGTATTTTGTAGATTCTCAGCAAATTTTTTGTTTTTTTTTTGTTAAACAAAGGTTAAGGGTTTGTGTGGGATTTTTATTTACCTTGTAGCAGCCGGGAACAAGGTCTTGTAAGCACTTCAGCCTTTCATTTATCTTCTCTCTTCGTACCTTAATACATTCCAAAAAGAATCCAAAACATGCCAATTTTTTCATATAGTTTTTCCAATTTATAGTTTGTTTGCGTAAGTAAATATTTGTTGAGTTATACCCTTTCAGCCAAACTGTGGCTATCAGTAGCTTGACCCCTCTTAGCTCGAACATGAACAACATCTCTTGCCTTCTCAATATTATCTTCATTAATGGATTCTTCCTCTTCCGACCTCTTTCTTTTTCTCTTCGACCCACTCTCTTCTTTTTTGTCTTGTCTTCCCAAATCACCTGCCATTTGTAGCTTCACTAAGTTTAAGAATATATATATATAAAATAGCAGAACTTCCACAAGAAAACAAAAAGAGGAAGAAAAAATCTTCACCGTGCAATAAATTTGGGGAGAAGTGAGAATTGTTGTGACGGGCATCAACTAAATCTCCATTGGAGAAAAGCATAAAACTGGACGGAGTAGTAGAAACTGGTAAGTCCAGATTTATCAGCTCTTGATTTTGGTTAATATGTGGTAACGAAGGGTTAAGACCAATGTTATAATTATATGGCTCATACCGTGCCATTAGAGACACTGCAAGCTAAAATATATATGATTTATTTTTGCGAGCTTTGTTTTTCTTTTTCCTTTCTCTAAGACAGTTGTAAATTCTGCAATTGAGTTGTGGTTGTTTATATAGATAGAGATTATTAAGATGGGATCAATATTTTATGTATTTACTTTTATTTTTTTCTGAGTGATTTGGTATTTGCTCCTTGTATTGTGTGACTTAGTGAGAATGAGAAAGAAACGTGTGAGGATCAAAAAGAACTTGTACCTAGGTTTCCATTTATCATTGTGTAGTAGATTTTGTGGGACCCATGTTCAATGTTAGATATATCTAACCTGTCGGGACCTTTTGAGGATCCCTTTTAATGTATACAAGTATGGTGCCAAATTGAAACAGAAGAAATTGCATTAATGATCGTCGAGTGATCACAACAAGTTTTTGAATCATTAGGCTATCAGACAAAACGTAAATAGGACGACTTAGTGTTAAACGGCTAACTCGTTCAGTTAGTGGAATTACATTAACTATATCTTTTTGTAACACTTAAGACTATATAAGTTGCCAAAATAACGTCTACTTAAGTTAAACTGGTTACATGGTAAACATTTATACAAATTATATCAACTAAATATTTACAGTATTTGATTTCGTTTAGTTCTGAAATACGTTACAAGTATAGCACATCTGTTAACCCAAAAACCCAATTCTATCTTCCTTGAATAGCATATATGCATGGTTCGAAGAGCTTATGTTTTTATCCTTTTTAATACACAATATTTTGTTTTCCTTGTATTTGTAATACTTAAAGTGTATAACTTGTAAATATATGAGACTAAAAATTGAATAATTAAACTAGAAACCAAACACTTACAACGAAAGATCTTTTGATGTTTTTGCATTGCGTGTGGCTTCCAAAGTCTCAATCCACAACCGAATAATGTGGTTTAGTTACGACATAGATAGATTTAGCCGGTTGCAAAATAAAAGTAACACGAAAAGAAAAACTAAAATAATTTTTGTATTGGAAATCGAGTCCGAACTCCCACAAAGAGAATCATTTGATATCATATAATTGAATCTAGGTTTCGGTATTTGGAAGGCTAATTATGCGATTCTGCAAATAATTTTATCATTTTAAAATTTTTCTTGTTTCGGAAATTCCACACATTAAAAAAATATTTTAAATTTTGATTATAAATATAATATTTTGTGACTATTTTTCTCATAATTTTTAATGACTTACAATATAATAATAATAATTAATTTTAAATTTTTTTTACAATTTACAATTTTAAAAAATATATATTTTTTATTAAACAGAGGGAATACGTAATGTGAACCTCATAGTTAAATTGTCAATCAATGCTTTAATAATAGAAATTAGCAAATTAAACTTTGATGGCGTGACATCAATATGATTGGGAAGAGGCAAAAAAATCCAAGCCCATCCCAATCGTTAAAGATTGGCTTCACCACTTTCCATTTTCTTACATCAATAATGAGACAACTATCCAACTAATACTAGTTCCAGTTGGGAATATCTCTGCTTTCATTTTATCAAAAAAAAAAAATAATAAATATATATATATATATATATGTATTGTTCACATTAATTATGATTAGTTTTGTCCACACTATACATTACGGTAATAGCCTTTTCAACGTGGCAACAAAAAGTAAATGATTTGTTAAGGAAAATATTTTTATTATGAATAAACATGAATTAGTTATATCTACCCCAAAATTTAGTAGTGGTCATAAGTTTTTTGAATCATCTAATAATTTATTTTGCCTAACTAGTATTACCACGAGGAGATAATTTTTCATGTAGATTTATTAAATGGCTATTGACTTTCTAAATTATTTACATTGGTAATTTTGTTAAAAGCATGCTAAAAAATGACTTATGACGATGGATCATGATAGTGATTTACTTACTTTTTTTTCCTTTTTTGGTGGATTTGGAGTGTCTTAAACCGAAGCTCAAACTAATTGACATACAAATCCAATTTCTTAAGTAGTAGTCAAATACTCATGTCTCATAGCCACACATATGTGTAATCTGAAGATAAGTTATACTGGGTGATGGAACTCGTGTACCAATCGACCACGCCTGCGTGGTTGATTTTCTTACTTTCAGGACAAAGTTTTATTGGGTGATGGAAAATAGTGTTTGGTGATTTTCATTGTTGTTATTTCAAAGCGATACTCTTTAGTAACCTCTTCTAAATTTAAATTAGATCTTACTGTTTAAACAAATTCTCAAATCCAACCGTGTTAAATAAGCACTTCATAGCTAGGTCTCAAATGAGTTTTGTCTTGTACTCATTTTTATATTCTTAACAGTTAGAAAACATGTCAGAAATATTAGAAATTCAAAGGCTTCTAATTCTCTGGAGGAACTCAGGCCTCAAACACAAAACAGCCTCATATGAACAACAAAAAGTTTGCTGAAGTAGAAGCTGAGAAGAGCCATATGTTACATAAATATTCCTACTATTGAAGCTGCTAAGCTCCGTCCATCTTTTTTGTAGGGCTACATTCACTCCAACTCCTCCAATTTAACAATGTAGCTTAGGAAATGTTATTGGTTTTTGCATGCAACCGTACATGTACCAGCATTTTGTTACTTTGTCTATTTTGGTATTCAGATGTATTTTCTTTCCCACATCGTTTTTATAATCAACCAATCTGTGGCTGTTTGCTTAGTTTACACACAATTAAAGGAAGCAGAGTTTAGAGTATCCAAAAAATCAACAGTAGAATAGCCTATCGATTAGGGTGGTATGCACATAAAAAAAATAGCCTTGTAAAATTTCAATCTTTAAAGTTTACTACTACAGTAATTCACAAGTCCCGTCTCTAATAAATAAAAATATCTTTCAATTCAGTAACACCAATGGATTTCCGGAAAAAGAAAACTGATGGGCACAAATTACCATTAATAACTTTCTAAATTTGGAAATCATAACTGTTCTCCATTCCTTGTTGTTCCTTTCTTTATTCCATGTGTTTCTCTACTTTTTCACTTATTGTTCTGCCCAACTAAACTTATCTTGAAGCAGAAGTTGTGTTATTCACCTTTCTATTATGTATTTGGTAAACGAATTATCCAAGGATTAGTTCCATTCACTTAGAAACAAGGTCAACAAAACCACATCTTAACTGGCTTGCACTAGGTGCGTAACAAAAACAAAGTTTTAATTTACTGCCTTGTAAAGTTTCAAACAACAAAGTGGTTAATATGGGGTGGAGAATTGTACTTCCCAACTTTCCCGTAGCTGTCTCTGAGTGTGACCGTCCGGTTAAACACAAGCTTCCCAGGCTCAGAGTCCTTGTCAACCGCAAAATAACCTAATGCGTCACAAAAGTTGTGGTTAAGAACTTGTATCAGTGGCGGTTAAAAGATAGAAATACAACTTGGAGAATCGCAAGCACTTTTTTATTATGATGAAAAAGGAATATACCTAGCCTCTCGAACTGGAATCTGTCCCCGACCACAGCATCTTTAAGGATTGATCCAGCATAGGCATCAGAAACCACCACTTTGGAGTTTGGGTTAATGTCAGTGAGCCACTTATCATTGAGCTTAGCCGGGTTCTGTTATATGATTAAATAGTAATTATTTAGGTCGGGGAAGAATCATTTGTAACTAGAAGAAAAGGCTTAGAAAGTCATAAAAATACCTCGGAGTTGAAGAGTTTCTCAAATAACCGGACTTCAATCTTTATGGGCTCCTTTCCTGGAGAAGATTCAGCGACCCAGTGTAGAACACCCTGCAGGAACAGGACTGGTTAATAAGAGACACACTCTAGTTGCGGAAATTTTTATAATGATGGTTAAAGAAAATAACCTTTGGCTTTGTCTTTTTCTCAGGGTCATACTCTGCATGAATCTCACGAATGGTTTCATTGTCATCAGCAAAGACAACGTTGGTGCACTTGATTGGGAACCCGTATCTGCAAAACGGAAGGAAGCACATTTAGTCACAATAGATGAATCACATATTCAAAGCCAAAGAGTTAGTGGCCGTTTCATACCTTAGCAAGACTGATTTACCGGGGGCGAGCCCATAGTAACCTTTTGAATCCTTCATTCTGAAGTCAGATTGATCAACATGCTTGTTTGTCACAATGTAATTCAACTACAGCAAAAAGACAAAAAAAAAATCAATACAACCAGCATTTGATTCTTTACAGAAAATGCTCATAGTTGCTAAATAGCAAGTATTTTACCAACCTTACGCTTGGACATTACAGTGTTTGTGATATTCAACCGTGAATATTCTCATACATACGGCATGTAGAGATCAAGGGAATGTAGTAACCAGTAATATGAAGCCCGCCGGGTTTCGAATTCAAGAGTACAGAGCTACATTTTATGGAGATAAACATTTAAAAGTTAGAACACAATATACAGCTTAGGCTTCTATAGTATTGGAAGCAAAAGCCAAAATACCTAGAAAGGGGACAAACCGAATGTGTTATATTCTCGAGAGAGTCAACAGTGCAGTGGGCAAAATCGTAGGTCGGATAGATGCACCATTTGTCACCAGCATGAGGATGAGGTGTGAACTGCAAAAGCATACAAACAAATTAGTATACCCCAAGAATGGGGAGAACACATTCTTCTGCAACCAGAGATAATGTTTGTTTCACATGCCTTTATACGATATGCAATAAGGTCATACGTATTGCAATTATCATTCTGCATGTCCTGCTTCATTCACAGTGTTGCCTTCCCTTCCTCAATCATTCCTCGTCTCATTTCGTCAAAAAGTCTAAGTGATTCTTCAATAAGCCTGTCCCTCCAGGGACTATTCGTTTTCATCTTTCTGTACTCTTCTATATCTTTAGCATTCTGAAAGATGAAAATCAACAATGTAGCGAGAATGAGTTCGATGTGGGAGTAAGTTGCAGTTCAGCTTAGAACTAAATATGGCAGTTGACTGGAAAAAGCAACAGGAATCCATAAATTTGAAGGTTTAAACTTATTCAACCTGATGATCGACATAAGCATGACCTCTCCGAATCAGCTCAACTGCCAAATCATACAATTCTTGAAAATAATCACTGGTGTACGTGATCTAGAAGAAAACAATGGAAAGAATTATAAACATAAACACACACAATATAATAATAATAATAAACGGTTAGTCGTACTTAAAAGTAAGAATACCTTGAAGGGTTCCCAACCCATCCAGTTAACAATTTCTTCAATGTGATTAATGTACTCTTTCTTCTCTGCTTCCGGATTTGTATCATCATACCTGAAAAATCAGATGTTGAATAGAATAATGAACTATGTTGTTACAGAAGAAAAATGATTGCTACAGAGACGTAAAAGGAAATAAGTATTCTTACCTAAGATAACAGCCGCCCCCTCGCTTTGCAAGGCCAAAATCGACAAACATAGCCTGAAACAACAAACATTAGAAGTGACCAAAAAAAGTAGGTCGTAGCAAACGTACACCTTCATGCAGAGTAACTGACGAGCACAGTTTGTGTCAATCTTACCTTTGCATGCCCAATATGTAGATAACCATTAGGTTCAGGTGGGAACCGGGTATAAACCTTCCCTCCAGTCACCTTGAGATGTTTATCAAGCACTTCCCTCTTATTGTTGCATTCGAGCACAGAGCCATCGCTATAAAACACTTCTGTATGAACCTGAGAATATAAATTAATTAATGAAACGATGGAGAAGAAGAGAAAATATAAAAAAAATTACCATTACATGGAAACGGAAGCGGATACGTAGAATCAGAATCGAGATTTTAAAAAAAATTAGGAAACTGTTACGTATTGAAAAAGTATATTCATTTATACATTTATATATATACTAGGTATGGACCCGTACGTTGCACGGGTTTTGTTTGATTTTTAAATTTATGAAAACATATAAAGAATGACAATTTTTTTTACATCAATTTTAGAATATATGTATATGTTATGGACACAATTTTGAATTTAAATCTGTTTTCTACATAATTTTTGATGTTTGTCTTTCGTGTTTTACAATAGTTAATAATTTGTTTTTGTTTTTTTAATAAATAGTTCACCTTTTAATGATCAGACTATATCGTCTGTTTTGGAATAATCATGTTCAAGTTCAACTCAAATCGTATTTTGGAATGATGCAAGGCTATATTAATAGTAATTTGGAATGGTTTTAAAAGTTTTTTATAACATGTTTTTATTATATTAATTTAATGAAAACGTCTTCGTATGTTACTATGAAACAGAGATTAAAATAGGGCTGGGCAAAAAAAACAAAATTCGAAAAACTGAACCATACCCGATCCAAAAAAATAATACCGAACCTGAATCGAAATTGATTAAATATTCGAACGGGTTCAAAATTTTGGTATCTAGAGAAATGAAACGAAGTATTTCGGGTATCCGAATAAATATTATATAGATTTATATACCTAAATATATTAATTATTTTTAGATTTAATGTATATTAATAACATCCAAAATATATAAGATACTTTTAATGTGTGTAAAATACTTGAAAATATAAACAAATAGTTAAAACTAAATGTCTAAGATAGCTAAAATATACTGAAAACACCAAAATATATTTGAAATTTCTATTGATTCTCTATCAAAATATTCAAACCAAACCAATTTATATGTTAATTTTAGGTGTTTTGACATATGTTATTCAAATTTATATGTAATATATTACTGTATTTATAGATTTTGAGGATTTAAAGTATATAATGAATTTTGAAATTTCAAAAATTATTTAAATGGGTTATCCGAACCTGAATTGAACCTTTTAAATAATACCTTTTTCGAAAGTCGGTAACAGAATCAAAATCATAATTCAAATAGAATTTAGTCCCTGAAGATGCTGAGAGACAAATTACACCTTGATATGTCTTGATCAAAACACTTGTCATGATAAGAACAATATTATTACTTTTCAAAGCGCGATATTTATCTTCAAATAGTTCTGCTTGTTCAGCCCATAGTGTTGCTTGTATTTCAATTCTATTGTATAAGATAGAATTTTTGTAAAAGAGAAATAAAAAATAAAAATCGAAATTGATTAATAGAATTGGAATTGAAAAATATACCTTTCTAACAATAAAGTTGAATAACTCTTCGGAGGACAGGTGTGGTCTTGCTACGAACATCCGTTTTCTCAATATTCTTTATACATCCGATTACATCTGTAAAAAAAATCGTGTTATATAATAATGTTATTTCAAGCAAAATTCATTACAAATACCGAATAATTTGACTGAAACATATGATGTTTGACAACCAAATTGCTACAAAAAAACAGATTACGTGTTCCTAGTAATCAATCAATCAATGACCTACTAAACATACAAATGCATCAACCAATGTCAAGCAGACTCTATACGAAAGGATCCAACTTCAGTCGATGTAATAATTATTTAAACCTATCAATCTTTGCATTCAATACTGCAAGAGATTTAACTATCCTGAATATATAAAGCGAAGTCAAAAGGAGAAAGATAAAGATTAACTGACAAAAAAAAATACTAAATATTACCATATAAATCGTATGTTGAATCTTTCAGTTGAGCAAACTCTTCATAGTTTCGAAATTGAAATTTTTCAGGCGGTGTTTGAGGTAATTTTTGCTCCACACATGCAATTGTTGTTCTCTCGGTCAATCTTATTTGAAATTTATGATATGAGATTTTGTAGTTTTTATTGTAATCTTGCAAATTAAATTTGCAGATTTCAATAATGGCCCCTTCATGTAATCCATCTCCGAACTTTTCAATAAGAGAAGGATGCACACAACCTTGAATTGTATTTTCCTATATAATAAACAAATTATTTTTAACAATAAAACTATATAAGATTTTTTAAATTAAAATATTTACCATCTTATCAAGTATGAGAAAATTTATTCCTATAAGCTCGTTATTCTTATTTAAATTTCTTGCTTCCCACTTTCTAGTAAGACGTACTCAGTACGACGGTAAGGACATTTCTTATTTAACTGATCTAGTGTTAGATAACTTTCTGAAGCCATTGTCTCTTGATAATTCCTGGTAGCAAATTGAATTACAATTTCAGTTAGAAAATAATAAATAGAACGAACACACATAAGCATAATTAAACGTATTAAAGTAGTAAATTGGCGTTGACATTAACTTATGTACAACATCATAACTAATTATATATTGTATGTACAAACTCCTAAGCATTATTGTGGCAATAACTTACGTGCCCAGCATGACAATAATGAAAAAAAAATTAACATCAGTTTATAAGAAGAAAAGAACATGCGATGACCAAAAAACCCACCTAATATTTTTCTTTATGCTTACTGATCAAATATGAGAAGTGTCAAAATATGAGAGAGCTTAGTCCTATATATAGATGTGAATAATTGTAGTTCCTTTTGGTTTATGATCTTTTTAATTAGGATTTGAATAAAGGAAAATTAACATTAAACACTCTTTTACAATTTTTTGGTTTAAAAGTTTTAAAAAGGATAATTACTATTAATATTTTTTCAGTTATCTTTTCTTTATGATTTTAGAAAAGGAAAATTAGTATTAAATAAATTATTTGTACAAATCGTGTTTGGTATAGGATTTGTAAAAACGAAAATTTCTATTACTTTTTTCAAAAAATCAGATTTTAATAAAAGAAAATTAACACTAAACACTCTTTTACAAATTTTTGGCTTTAGAATTTTAAAAAGGATAATTACTATCATTTTTTTACAGTTATCTTTTCTTTATTATTTTAGAAAAGGAAAATTATTTGTACAAATTGTTTTTGGTTTATGATTTTAGTAAAGGAAAATTAGTATTAAATAAATTATTTGTACAAATCGTTTTTGGTATAGGATTTGTAAAAACGAAAATTACTATTATTTTTTTCAAAAAATCATGTTAATATGTGAATAATTATAGTTTTTTATGATAGAAAAAGAAAATTAGTATTAACACATGTCACAATCTTAATTATATAATTGGCTTGTGTCGCGATCATAATTAGAAACTTTAAGAACCAATAAAAGAAAATTAACATTAAACACTCTTTTTTAACAATTTTTTGGTTTAAGATTTTTAAAAAGGATAATTACTATTATTTTTTTACAGTTATCTTTTTTTTTATGATTTTAGGAAAAAAAACAATATTAACACATGTCACAATCTTAAATATATAATTGTCATGTGTCAAGATCGTGTTAATTAGCAACTTTAAAGAACCAAGCTTTATATAATAAGATATATTAAAAAAAAAGAAAATATTATAAAATTTAGGACTGAAAATTATATGATTTAAACTTAAAATTAAGCATATATTCGTTTATAATAATTTTTTAATGATTTCATATTAAAACTGTGAAAATACACATAAATTAAGGAATTATTTGGTTTTACGTTAACCGGATATGTCTGGTATAAAAAAAATAGATTGGTAAACCGAACCACAAACATTGAAATGCAACCGAATCCAGAGCTCATCCGAACCATAGCCAACCGCTACGCCGCGAACCTCACCCTCTGCTTCCCTCTCCGACGAACGTCTCTCCAACTCGCACGTGCCATCCACGCCAACTTCATCACCTTCGGGTTCCAGCCACGCGCCCACATCCTCAACCGTCTGATCGATGTCTACTCCAAATCTTCTGAGCTCCGTTACGCGCGCCACCTGTTCGACGAAATCCCCGAACCGGATAAAATCGCCAGAACCACCATGGTCTCCGGCTACTCCGCCTCCGGCGACATCGCCCTCGCTCAGAATATCTTCGAGGAGACGCCATTGTCTATGCGAGATACTATAATGTACAACGCGATGATCACCGGCTTCACGCACAGCCACGACGGGTGCTCCGCCGTGAGCATGTTTCGCGAGATGAAGCGCGAAGGGTTCAGACCGGATAACTTCACTTTCGCGAGTGTTCTTGCTGGTTTGGCGCATGTTGTGGAAGAGGAGAGAGAGTGTGTGCAGTTTCACGCTGCAGCTGTAAAGTCCGGAGCTGGGAGTATCACTTCTGTTATGAACGCTATGGTCTCTTTGTATTCAAAGTGTGATCTTTTAAACTCGGCGAGGGGAGTGTTTGATGAGATCACTGAGAAAGATGAGAGGTCGTGGACGAGTATGATGACTGGTTATGTAAAGAACGGTTTTTTCGATTCAGGGCTAGAGTTGCTTGAAGGGATGGACGAGGGGATGAAGCTTGTTGCTTATAACGCGTTGATCTCTGGTTATGTTCATAGAGGGTTGCATCGAGAGGCGTTGGAGATGGTTAGAAGGATGGTTTCAAACGGAATTGAGCTTGATGCGTTTACTTATCCTAGTGTTATAAGGGCGTGTGCTACTTCCGGGTTGCTTCAGTTTGGGAAGCAAGTCCATGCCTATGCGTTGAGAAGGCAGGACTTCTCGTTTCATCTCGACAACTCTTTGGTTTCGTTGTACTATAAATGTAATAAGTTTGTCGAGGCGAGGGCCATTTTCGATAAAATGAGGGCGAAAGACTTGGTTTCTTGGAACGCGTTGTTGTCGGGTTACGTTAGCTCTGGGCACATAGGCGAGGCGAAGCTGCTTTTCAAGGAGATGGAAGAGAAGAACATCTTGACGTGGATGATAATGATCTCGGGGTTAGCGGACAACGGGTTTGGAGAAGAAGGTTTGAGGCTGTTCTCTTGTATGAGGAAAGAAGGTTTCGAGCCGTGCGATTATGCCTTCTCCGGGGCGATCAAGTCGTGTGCTGTTCTTGGAGCTTATTGCAACGGGCAGCAGTTCCATGCTCAGCTGGTTAAGATTGGGTTTGACTCGAGCCTCTCTGCTGCAAACGCGCTTATTACAATGTATGCTAAATGCGGGGTTGTGGAGGAAGCTCGGCGGGTGTTTATTACTATGCCTTGCCAGGACTCGGTTTCTTGGAATGCTTTGATTGCTGCGCTGGGACAGCACGGGCACGGTGCTGAAGCGGTGGGTGTGTATGAGGAGATGTTGAAGGAAGGGATAAAGCCTGATAGGATCACGTTTCTTACGGTTTTGACAGCGTGTAGCCACGCTGGTTTAGTAGACCAGGGACGGGAATATTTTGATTCGATGGAGACTGTTTACTGTATACCTCCAGGTGCTGATCATTACTCAAGGCTGATCGATTTGCTCTGTCGGTCTGGGAGATTCACTGAAGCGGAGAGTGTAATCAAATCGTTACCGTTTGAGCCTACTTCACAGATATGGGAAGCTCTTCTCTCGGGTTGTAGAGTCTATGGAAACATGGAGCTAGGGATCATAGCTGCAGAGAAACTCTTTGAACTCATACCGGAACATGACGGGACCTACATGCTCTTATCGAACATGTACGCAGCTACTGGCAAGTGGGAGGAAGCGGCAAGGGTGCGTAAACTAATGCGGGATCGAGGAGTTAAGAAGGAACTGGCTTGTAGCTGGATTGAGGTTGAGACGCAAGTGCATAAGTTTCTGGTGGATGACACCTCACATCCAGAGGCAGAAGCTGTTTACAAGTATCTTCAAGAGTTGGGAAAAGAGATGAGGAGATTCGGGTATGTGCCGGACACGAACTTTGTGTTGCACGACGTGGAGTCTGATGGTCACAAGCAAGATATGTTGATTACTCACAGCGAGAAGATTGCGGTTGCGTTTGGGTTGATGAAACTTCCTCCGGGAAGAGCCATTAGGGTGTTCAAGAACTTGAGGACTTGTGGTGATTGTCATAATTTCTTTATTTACTTGTCGCGTGTGGTGCAGCGTGAGATTGTCTTGAGAGACAGAAAGAGGTTTCATCATTTCCGGAACGGTGAGTGCTCTTGTGGTAACTTCTGGTAGGGAAGGCTTTGCTTTTGTTGCCAATTCATTTAGACTTCATTCTTACATTTTTGTTCATCGTTATAAATTCTTACATCTGAAGAAAATTGGGAATAATCTGTTGCCCTACGCCTCTAAATTCTATCTTTGTTGAGTTCAGAGAACACGTTTCCACCTGGTACAGTTTTGTATTTTGGACATTCGGACTAGATAGTCTATTAACACATCATAAGAGCAATAGCTTGACTGGGTCGTTGTTGTTTCTCTGTTCATATCAAACTTCTGATTTTTCATTTATTTTATTTTTTCATGGATAGCTTCCACTTGCATGTAAAGATCAGGAAAGACTATCTTAACTTATCCCAAAATAACTTGTTGAGATTCAACGATTAGATTCTTCTTTTTCTTCGAGTAAGCCTTCATACGTGAGGTAATGAAACAAAATGGCTGATCAGTTTGTTTGCATTTCTTTCTCCTAATGAAGCCATAAATACTAAGCATAACTTGCTTCCAGAGGAAACCATTCCCTCTAACAATACCCAAGTTTACCTTACTCGCTCTCAATGTTAATTCTTTAATATCCATCTCATTCAATTCACCCAATAGAGGTCAAACCTGAGAACTCGGTCAAACCTAGTATGAGCTAAGAGTTTAGGTTAGTTCTGGCTTGAATGCGCCTAATTATGTCATGGATCAAACTCTAATGACTTCCAGTTTGAACTAAAATACTTTTAAAAAATATTTTAAAAGTACAGATTTATATCCATAAGAAAAGAAAAAGAAACAAAATTGCAACTATATGTTGCTAATTTTTAATATATAAACATTTAAACTAAAGTGGAGCAGTGGATACAAAAAATGCAAATATAAGTGAAACTATAAACAGTTAAAATTCCACATAAATACCCACAAATTCAAATACTCCATCTGTTTTATCTTGGTTGTCATTTTAGATTAATACACACATATTAAAAAAATATTTAATTTTTGCATATTTTAAAATAAAAACATTATTACCTATACATTTAACCATATTTCAACCAACCAATTTTAAAAAAAAACAAGAGATATTATTAATAAATTTTGCACTGAAATTCTAAAACGATACTTATTTTGAAATGAAAATTTTACTCTAGAACGACAATTAAACTAAAACGGAATGAGTATTTTCTCTCTAAATTCCACAATTCTTAACCAATTATTTATATATTTTATTCATTCGTAGCTTCAGATTATTGTAAACTTATAACTCAACTATTATTAGCGTTTGCCATAAATTTCATCATAGTGATAAAGGGTGGTGAACCAACGAGAGAGCCCACCTTCAAAGAGTCAAGTTAAGCACAACGAGAGCCCACCCAATATCTGGTTAAACCAAACCGGCAGAGAAGGAGTCAAAGCACTCAAAACTCGGGAAAGCAGAACGAAGCCGACGCGGGAAAAAAGTTAAGTCCCCACATTGGTTTCAACTCTCAACTTTTCCTAGGAATCAAAAACATACTTGCAGCCTTTTCAAATTTAACGGTGTGTGTTTTTAATCATTACTAGCATACAAGCAGCCAAAGGAAACTTCTTGCAAATACTCAAATCTCAAAGAAACATTGACCCAGAAAACTCTCTTCTTCGCACATTAATTAAGCTGTTACTAGATCTGTAACTGCAGTTTGATGCATATAAGTAGTAGATGAAAAGACAAAAGCCTTTTTTGTTTTTCCTCTGTCGGTTCATCAATCTCTGATTCCTTTTTCATGTGAGAAGACTTAAAAGCTAAAAGGAGAAAACATGATCCATGAAGGCTATTGCTTCTTGATCTTTTTGTTTTTTTTTTGTGAAATGAAACTTTATTATGTATTTAATCAACCGGAACCTACAGTATCTCTCCTCCATAGCGTTTTATACAGTTTATTCAGAGAAGAAAGAGGAAACGAAAAAACTAGCAGAGCAGGTGAAGAAGGCTTGACCACAATTTCAAATATTGACAACCCTTTGAAACTTCAACGGCAACTGAACTACACAATCTTTTTCATCATCATCTCTGCATATTCTGTAAAAAAAAAGCAAAAAGATTCACAACTTTTTTCAAAAAAATATAAAAGCTGATGATTTTCAAAAGATAACAACAAAGCCGTATAATCATACCTTGGTTTCTTCTGGGACCTTGTATGCATCAAGCGTCACTTCAGCTAGATAAAGCCCAGGATGCAAGCTCTGTAGCCATGTCAAAAGCAAACAATAAAATAATAAATCAACTTTTAATCACATCAGATCATATCAATCAACAAATTACTTACATCGAGCTTTTTCTGAACGGTTCTCGGCCGCTTCTTCGGCCGGCGCGGTGGTCGGCGACCAAAAGCCGCCATGAAATCCTCCTCGATCTCCTTCTTCGACAGCTTCACGGAGAACTTAGGCCGCACCGTCGTCTCAGCTTCTTCCACCACGACTCCGCCTCTCGGCGGCGACGGATTCACTGTCCTCTCCTCAACCGGTTCCTTGCACGCTGCTGCTCTTCTCTTCCTCAGATTCCACGGCTTCGCCGGAGAAACCTCCTTCACCCTCTCTTGGCCGGAGCCATCGGGTTTCCGGTCTTCGCCGTCTTGCTCATCGAGAGCATACATGGATTGAGTGATCTTGTCCCTCACCGTCTTCAGATCCGACATGATCTTCACCCTGAACTCCTCGATCCCTTCCTCCTCCTCCTCGCCGCCGCCGTTCTCCGCAGATTCGCGACGATCTTGGTTGTTGTTGTTGCTGCTGCTCCGATGCTCAGGCAAAGACGAAGATCGCCGGCGGAGGCGATGATCGCCGGAAGTCGTGGAATCGTCGATCTTCATGCACTTGAGGAGTCGCTGGCTCCCCCACCTCAACTTCGGGAGCGTGAAGTTATGGAGACTCTTCGGTGGCTCCGGTCTCGTCGTCGTCGTCATCTCACCGCGCAATACCATTTGATCGGTGCACTGTCTTCTTCGAGGATCAGTCTCTTTCTCTTTACCGCTGAAACTCGAAGACTTTCTCTCGAGAAAAATCGCCGGAAAATTTTTAACCGGCGGTGTGTTTTTTCTTATTTGCTTTTTTTTTTTTTTTTTTTTTGTTAACGATGCCGTCAGAGAAAGGTTAAGGCTTTGTTTTTTTTATATATACGGAGGAGAAGGAGGATGCAGAGGGTAGTTTCGGTAATGTAATTGAATCTACGCTAAAATGCGCATGTGCTCGGGTTTTATATTTTCCCGGGTTCGGAACTTTTCCATTTTTGTAAGTGAGTAGTGACTTCACAGCCGTCGGATTTTCTAATCTTTCATCTTAGCCGTTTAATCGTAACTCGGAGTTTTCCTTTTTTTTTAAGGTTTCAAATTTTACATATACCAATTTTTTATTTTATTAAATTTGTCAGTTTTATGTATATTTTTTTATCAGAATTATTTTATTTTCCTTTTGGTTTAATTTATTTGTTCCATAATCAGAATCATTTTATTTTTTCCTTTCGGTTTGGTATACGTAAATATATTTAAATTAGGAACTGATTATAGTTCTTTTCACAATGTGAACTTACAATCTCATAAATAAAAATTAATTATGTACTTAGCAACATGCATTAGAGAAATCTTATAAAACAACTGAATTCAACTTTACAACTATTCTTATGTGACTGACGCTTGTGGATGGTTGGTCGGTCTCTGTTAGACAAATGCTTCTTCAGTTTAATGTATCATTAAGCTGGGACATGTTTTGCTAGAGAAACAAATCTCAAAAATGTAATATTTTTATCGAAAAGAAATTGAAAGTTTCCATATTCATCCAAAGGTAAGTTTCCATATGAGAAGTTGAAGTCAACTTTCCATTTGTTTGGAGTGTTTGTATTACTCAAGTCTCTCTAATAATGAAACTGATGATCATGAAAAGCGGAAATTACCAAAGCAGCAAAACTATTTACTATGTCCTAACTTCTCATAAACAGAAATTATGCATTTAAAGATGACTCTAGATGTATTTTAAGTATGATTTATAAAGTATTGGGCATCTCATTTGTATTTGATACTATCAACTGTGTAATCACTAATCACCATCTTTCAGTAATCAAGATTCAATATAATTCTTCCTTTTGGATACGTAAACAAGAATATAGAGTGACAACTAAGTACTAACATGAATAAACCTGATCTATTGATCTTGAATTGAGTCCGGCTAAACATGTAACCGGCTCTCCACAGTACCACAAAATGGAATTTGCAACTTGCTTTGAACTTTTGGATTAACAATCACTGAGATCTGAATATAAGCAGTAACACATCATCAGTGAGATTTTCTTTTTTATATACATTTTTCCTAGGGGTGCACTTTTGGTTATGCATTTTTAATTTGGACTAAGAGATGAGTTTTACCTCTGGCAATTATTTTCTCAGCCAGATTGTCGCTATGCAACCTTACGTTTGACACTGCAGCCAACCAGAAACTGCAATCCACTCTTGAGTACACGCTAGAACTATGTCAAGTAATGGCTTTTAGAGTGAATTTTCTTCTTATGCGATTTCTAAAAAACATGTTTTAGACATGTGCCAACTAGAATAGCATCATGATTACACTCTTGTATAGGAGACATGTTTTTCGTTTATCCCGTGTGCTTTTTTTCACCATATGCTTTAGTTCTATGTGTTTTCTCGAGTGGTTTTGTAACGCATCCAGCAGAAGTCAACAGGGCCAGTGTTCCATTAGCTGGACTTGGTCACTCAATTAAATGGTAAAAGGGATAGTTTCCGTAGTTCAGAGGCCTTCACCTGCTATCTGCATATGATAACCGCTTTTGTATTGGTTGTTTTTAATTAACCAAGATGAGTTGTATTTAACACTATATGGACTTAAGCTCAGAAAAAAAAAAACTATATGGATTTTTGTATATTAGTTCAGTCTTGTGTTACACTGTTACGATGTGCTTTTGGTCGAAATCTTATCAACATTTACTGTAAGCGCCAGGGTATATCTTCTCATTTCCTCTATGTATAAATGCACAACGTGCAAAAAAACATTACAAAACCTGATCTTCATTGTGATTTTACTTTTTTTGGTTTTGTTTTGACAACATAAAACCAATGTCATTTTTACCTATTTTGATTTTTTTTTTTACGGAATGTAATTTTCTGATATAACAGTATAGGATAATAACATCTAAAATCATATTATATTTAACCAAATCATATTAAATTATTTAGTTTTAGTTACATAGAGATGATCTTGCAATAATTATTTTTTAATTTAATTGATTATTTCCCTTAGATAAAGAGCGATTATAATTATGGGTTAATTTGTGAACTAGCTATATATTGTATGTAAATTAAGTAACTAGCTTTGATTTTGACATAATCTAGTATTTAACATTTATACCATAAACTACCTGGTTTTATCCTTTATTTTTGCAGGTACCTGGTAAAAAGGTGGAAAATAATAATGTGGCCAGTAAAAGAAGAGTCATCCACGTATATTTTTATTGACCACATACATATCCACTGAGTTATATTCTATATGAAATAGTATATAATTATAACTTTATCTACAACCCTTAAATATAAACATATCCCAAATCAAATCCTTAACTATTAAAACTTATTCCAATCTCACCCAACCTATATATTAAACTCTAAACTCTAATCAGTATACCCTAAACCCAAATCTAAAGCATAAACCCAAATATAAACCATAACCCCAAATATAAGCACAAAATCCAAATAGAATTGAACAAAAAAATAACATAGTACATATTTGTGAAATTATAAAATATATATAATTACATGGAAGAAGTTATTACTGACCTCAACCATACTCCTTCACCTTCTAAATACTAAACCTTAAACTCTAATCACTAAACCCTTACCCAAATATAAATCCTAAACCCCTAAATACTAACCCAATCCTAATCACACCTCAACCCCTAAATCCTAAACCTTAAACTCTAATCAATAAACTTAACTCAAATATGAACTCTAAACCCAAATATCAAAATTTAAACCTTAACCAATGTTAACCCCAATATTTCATAAACTAAACCTAAATTTTAAAAGACCAGTAAGATGCATTACCATTCTACATGAGGCATATAGAATAGAAATAATAAAAATGTAGTTGCAATCTAAAAAGCATCTTAACATATTTTTCAAATGCTAATATGGTCATGCCTTCATGGAAGGTGGTAATGCTTGCCCCAATGCCAACTCCAATCGTACATAAACTAAACACTATCAACTATCACTAAACCCTACATAAAATATAAACCCTAATCCAATGTCAACTCCAATCTTCCATAAACTAAACCCTAGCCACTAATTACTAAACCCTATATGGAAATATAAACCCTAATCCAATGTCTAACCCCAATCTTTCGTAAACTAAACCCCCAAGTAACATGCATTTCCATTCTACATGAGCCTATAGAATAGAAAATGTGACAAACGATATATCACAGTACATATATATATTGTTCAAATTTTGAAGTGTCTATGATTGTAGGGATAGAGGTAATGCTTACACCAAATTCAGATTGTTGTGGTGACAGAAACGAAGATTAACGGCATTAGAGAAAAGAGGTGGAAGAGATAACATCATATATGTATCATTCCCATTCAATGTCACATTGTATTCTGTTTTATTTGATGTCATAATAAATTTTATTCTATTTACGTTCAATATATTATTTCTCTTTACAAAATCATATACATACTAATATAAACCACATATAAACACCAATACAAAACTCATATCAATAGAACATGAAACAACAACAAACAAGATTTAATCTTCTCTTTCAAGCATCGAATGAAATATAACTTACTTTATAGTACATTATATATTAATAAACATGGCAAATAAGAGAAGAGCCAAATTTGAAAGAAAAACAATATGTTCCATTTCATAAAATAGTATAGAAGTATTATTACCCTTCCAATTCATCCATGACAAACCTGAAAAACAAAATGAAAATGAGGACACACATTAGTTTACAAGTTGGAAGGAAATGACAGCATATGAGACATGCTACTAGTATATGCATTACTTTATGCTTAAGTTAAATGTTTAGTTGTGTCAATTCCAAATAGCCTATGCGAGTAAAAAAGTAACATGTGCAATTAGAATTGAACCATCTGATATAATATATAATTTATAGATATAGAGGGAACAAATGGTCTGATGGAATGGAAAGCGAATAGTATTTTAGTTTTGATATGATTCTTCAGAAATAGCAGAGGAATGAAATGGCACATAACCAGTCTCTAAAACTAAAATTTTCTATTTCAAATAGTACATGTTCCATAAGATATTCCATTTCGCACAGAACTAAACTTGTTTTATCGCAAAAGGGACTTTTTATTCCAAAATCACGACCCCCCCCTTTTGCAGTGAGAAAATTTCAACCCTAAATCAATTTGTTTACCTCAGCTTACTAGATCGGGCATGCAACATAAACAATAAGTTATATTTATCAACTTAGAATACGGTAGGTCCGAATCTATTCCAGATAGGAGAGCTAACATAGAAATAATAGAATCTATGTCACAAAACAGAGAACTTACAATATTGCAACAGAACTCACCGTAATCGCTGATATGAAGGAGATCTGAGAAGAATCAACTTGGTGAAGTTGGAGAGGAAGGGTCTGTTACTGATCGCTGCTACAACTTTAATGCCGTCCGATGTCGGATGATGGCACAAGTGGAGAAAGTACACAATTGGAATGAGAATAAGAAGGAGATGACAAAAGCAGGCGGAGGCGACGCTGTGGAGAGAAAGATGTGAAGTCGAGTAGGCCACGATTTATTTTTGTGTGATTAATAATTAATTTTTTTTAATTTTTTTTTAGCAGGTTGCGCCGGTTGAGAGAAGGGGTATTACAGTATTAATATGTATATATAACAGCGTGTATAGGTCTGTTAAGTAAAATGGCTAGTATGTGAATTAGGCTTTTTTCATGGTCATATGACCCAATTTCCCTTTAATCATCTGACTAGAGCTGGAAATTTTAGTTTTTACCCGCGGGTCCCGCCCCGTTTGACCCGCTGCGGGTCGGCCATTTCGAAAAATTCAACATGCGGGTGCGGGTCAAGTCGATTCTATGCGGGACGGGTGCGGATCGGTAGATTTTGAATCGCGGGTACCCGTTAACCCGCAAAAAACTAAAAAAAATTCAGAAACTTCAAAAAATAATATATATTTTCGTAAAAAATATATAAAATAGTATAAATTCAGAAAATAATATATAATTTAATTATTTTATCAGAAAATAAGTATTATTTAATTAAAATATAATTAAAATAATTATTTTATTAAAATTTATATTATCCGCGGGTCCCGTGGATTACCCGCAAACTTGGGCAGGTGCGGGTATGTGAATATTTCTTTGTGGATCATGCGGGTCGATGTTTTGAGTGAAAAAAATGAGTCGACCCGCGGGTTGGCGGGGCGGGCGGTGCGGGTTGACCCGCGAACCCAGCTCTACATCTGACTGTATGTTATTTAAGGTTTCATTTTTATTTTTAGGAATGATTAATGAACAAGAGTGATCCGTAATAAGTGCCAATAGAATAGTTACAAAAAGGAAAATAACACAAATCTTATAATCTTAAAACAGAACTAGAGCTGACCCGCACACCGCGGATACTGGTTCATATATTTTTATACATTGATATTTATTTTTCATAATTAGTGTTATATATTTTACATGGGTTGTAATATAACTAATTGTATTCAAAAGACCTGAACCAATCGGGTAATATGGTTATTTTTGTTACAAATATCCGAATCCATTTCAAATACATTTGTTATTTAGATATTTTTATGTTCATATACATCAGAACCGAACTCATCCAGACCCAGAAAAAACTCAACTCAAAACTCACACATAAATTTGTAATATTCAAGCGGGCCTAATTTAAAAAAAAAAGATACCCGAAAAGAACAACTTGTACATAAATGGGTAGCAAATGTTCATGTCTAATTGATTTTATAAACTAATAAGAAGACGTTTCTATGTGTTTGCTAAATTAATGGAAATAGAAAGAGTTTTTTATTTAGTAAAATAATTATATAGAGTAAAAAATTAAGTGACAATAAATATAATATATTTTTATTATTTTGATTTATGTTATTGTTTTATTCATAAAAACATGTATTTGAATTATGTTTTTGGCTACATAATTTTTTACCAACTGATACTAAAATTAAAAAAAAATTTAGTGAATCGAACTAAACTAAACGTTTAACCATATGCAAAATCCAATTATTATACATTTTTTATTTTATAATTGGGACAAAGTTAATGTTGATTAACTAATAATTAAAAATCTGCACTATTATTATGATGGTAATATAACTAATGATGTGATGTATTGTTAAGGTAATATAATTAATGAAATTGTTAAATTAATTAAAATATAGAAATAAAGGTAATGTAATTATATTAATGAAATTACTAAAAAGACACTATAATTTTTTTATATTGTTATCTATGTTTTTAAATAATTTTCATTTATACTGCTATCCATGTTTTTAAATAATATCAAAATGTACTTCAGTTTTAATAATATAGATGTCTAATTTTCATAAATTTTAAAATTAATTTTAAATAACTAATAGACTTTGATGAGAGCTTTGAAAGTGAAAAAAATTTGGTTGAGAATATTATTATTCAATGGAAATTATAAAGTTGTAACTCATTTATATATTTTTAGGTAAACACAATAATCCAGCTCTACAAAGCAAATCAACCAAGCATCCATATATAATGCTCTAGCTTTGGGGAATGATTGTATGCATTCTCCGGTTTTCATCTGATGGAAAATTACTTCTCCCTTCATCTACTTAACCCGTGTGGCAGCAACAAGCGTTTAAAACCATTTGATTCCAGCGCTTACAACATACTCATCATCTTCCGTAATCTACAGCGCCTATAAGATTGATATCACACGCATGCAGAGATAACATCATCCTCTCTCTCCCAGAAATTCACTCTCATAGAGCAACCATACATTAATGGAAGACTTAATTATGATTCAGTCACCATGAAACTACGGAAGCAATAGCAGTGAGCACACTGTGACAAATCAACGCAACTTAATTCTTCACCCTTTTCATATCAGACAAAATCAAAATTCTTTATACAGATCTCTCCACCCGAAATCCAAATCAAGTAGGATTGTTTGTTCTATTGTTGCCCACTAAAGTCCTCTTGCTTCAACATACCACCGATCCTTGTTTAAATTAGAACTATCTCACAGATTTTTTGATATATAATTATAGATCGATGTGTAGATAGGAATTAATAAATTAACTAAAAAAAAGTAAAAGACGTAACATCCATATCTATAACATCAAATATTTATTGGTACAAGAATAAATAATAAAAACTTAGTATTAAATCCATTTTTTGGATTTTAAATTATAAATATGTAAAATAATTTCATCCAAATCTAATCGTCAATTTGAATAGTAAATTGAATTATAATTTTCATGAGCATTCAACGGCCATGTATTGGCAATCGCAAGCCATTTTTAGGAATCTTATTCCTGGTGGGGGCGGTGGGATTTTTTTGCAAGTTCCGATTTCCGTATTTTTATACTTGTGTTTGCACGCCCTTAAGCATTGTCCTTTATCATGTGGATTGCAGGGAAAATATAGTAGACTTATACATTTAATCAAAGGCTTCCTCGCTCCAACCGTTTCTGGTCATTTAACAAAATAATAGTGGTTGGTAAGAAAATAATAATGAATCGAGTCTGAAATATTGAAGCCTTTACAAATAATACATTTTAAGAAAATCACTAAATGTTTAGTTTACTGGATTGTTTGTCAAGATATTACATTCATTATTTTATAATTCAATCCACGAAAAAAGACAATTGTGATCTACATAAGTAAGAATGGATCAATGGATAGGGTGATATATATATATATATATAGTTAGTAAAAATAAACATTAATTCATAGTGTTTATCTTACCTGAATTGAATTTTACATTTAACTTATAAATATGTGTTTTACTCCAAAAATAAGGGTGTTCAATCTGATAAAACCAAACTAATTAAAACTAAACCGAACTGAAATAGAGAAAGTTGCTTGATTTGGTAATAAAATATACCGAATGAATTTTATTTCTAAGAAACCACGATATATGAATATGGATTGGTATATAACCAATCAATTACAATATAGAAATATAATTGTATGTTAATTATGTAAGATCATTAAGAATTTATACATGTGTTACAACAAATTAAGAATATATACATAATTTATTTTATTGAAATGGTCTTCATATTTAAAATGTTTATTTTAGTAATTTAATATTTTGGTTTAAGTTAAAAAGCTATGATTCATTTTTATTAAATTAAATAAAAACATAAACTTTACCTTTTTGTTAACAAATATATGTGCTAATATTTAGTTATTTATAATATTATGGATTATTAATTGTTATTATTTTTTTTCTATTAAAACTATTATAATTATTAACTTAATATGTTTACTAATTATTTTTAATAGTAAAAGAAAAAGGGAAAATATGCAATTTTAATACCAAATTATTTTCATGTTATATTAAAGCCAATTTCTAATCATATAAAAAAATTCATAAAATATTTTTAAAAAAAAATAAATTTATGGTTTCTTGATACAAAATCGAATAAACTAAAAACTGATAGTATATAAACCAAATCAAACCAAAGTAAATATGATAGATATTTTTTATAAACTGAAATACAAAAAAAAATTGAACCTAAGCCGAACTGATATCCGGATTGAACACCCCTACCCAAAAACAACTTTAATTTGTGTAGATATAGTTTGTATTTTTCGGGAGTTGAATGTTATCTGAAAAAAATATTTTTTAAAACTAATAATTGATAATTTAATATTGTAATTTTCTTTTGTATTTTTTTTTACAACAAAGATTCACATACTCATGTTGACTCTGTAAACCAGATAAGTAACTCTGCATCCATGTGAACGACGAAAGACGGTTGTTAACTAGCACTGCGTGCTAAGCTATTCGCCCTTATATATTTTTGTTTTGTAATATTAATAAAAACAACAACAGTACGTGAAACTTGGAAGTGCATATTGTAATTAAGAGAAGAAACGTGGACCAATCACATCGCATGGAGATAATTACCTGTTGATATTAACATGGAGATCATCACAAAAGTGATGAACAATTGTACACCTTTGGCCATTCTTCGTCTTTTATTCTTTATTATCTCTTTGGTTCTTTTGTTTTGATGAGATTTAATTGTCCTTTCAATCATCTGACTGTATGTTATATATATAAAGAGGTTTCATTTTTATTTTTAGGAATGATTAATGACCAAGAGTGATTCGTAATAAGTGCCTATAGAATAGTTACAAACAAAAAATGATGCAAATCTTATGATCTCAGAATGTTTAATTTTCATAAAATTAAAAATTAGTTTTAAATAACTACTAGATTTTGATGAGAGTTTTGAAAGTGAAACCTTTTTAGTGGAGAAAATAGTATTTAATGGAATGATAAAGTTGTAACTCATTTATATATATTTAGGTTATTTGCATTACTTATGTTTAAATTCATATTAATTGATTATTTAGTTTTTTATTAAATATTTTAAGCTTTTGGTCTTTAAAGAAATTTGTGACTGCACCATACATACTATTATTATTTTACTTTAAATCTTAAAAATTAGATGAAATAGTATTTTTGGAGTATCATTTTAGTTTTTTTTACGTTTGCTTAAGCCTACTTTTTGGTATTAAATTTTTGATATAAAGAATAAAAATTTATTTTGAGATATTAAATATACTAGTTGTTATAAAATATTAAAAGTAATTTTAAATTGTAAATATCTTCTTATAATTATGTTAGGTTATATTTGCATTATACTGCATTTATTAGTATTATATTGCATTATCATAGTTTAAAATATTATAATATTTTTATTAGAATAGTCATTTAATATTATATTGTTTCAAATTAAAATATTTAATCAGTTTTGTATTAGTTTCTGCTTAAAATTTTATACTTATAAATTAGTATAAGCTTATTTATCTTTTAACCTATTTTGTATAGATTAAAGATTATTTAGATGTTTTTATCAAGCATGGACAAATGTCTGATGTTATTTCTACGACTGGATCCTACTTTGTCCTTGTGTCTGGAACATTAAGTTTTTTAGTGGTTAGATATTGAGTTTTTTTTTTGGTAAAACATTAAGTTTGTACTCTTTTTCAACCTTTCTAATAAATGTAAAGTTGCAAAAAAAAATTGTGACACAACTATAAGAGAAACACTACACATGCAGTTACTAAGCATAAAAAAATATTTACAGTTTTATTAGAGCATATTCAATCTCAATCCATTTTTTTCTTTTCAAAATGAATAAAAGTGATTATAGAGTAAAACATGCTCTAACTTTATTTTATTTCTTATTTCATAATTAAATTTACTCCATAAATGAAATAATCGATTTTTTGTTTGTTCATTACTCTATTACGAAGTAAGAAATAGAATAGGATTATAATATGTTTTACTCCATAATCACTTTTATTTTATTTAAAAAAAATAAAGTTTTATATTAAAGATGCTCTTAACATAAAAAACCAAAACGTTTATGGCTGCCCCATGCCCGTCCTTAAAAATGGGTTTTACGTTGGTTTTATTTTTGGAGTATGCCCACTGAAAAGTCAAAGTTAGTTTTATTTTTATCTTTATTGAAAGTAGATCAGTTTCCCTTGGAAGATTACTTGTATTACGTTGGTATAATATACACAAAGTTGTTACAAGATTGTAGGGATTGACCCTTATCTATGCTAACATATCTTAACTGAACATTAGAATATTCTTCAGTATCTATTACCCTCCCTCAGTCCTAGCGTGGGGTGTACACACGCCTAGACTGTTTCGAAAACTGATGAATAGAGAAGAGGGTAATCCCTTAGTGAATATGTCAGCATATTGCATGGCTGCTGGAATGTGTAGAACTCTGACCTCCCCCATTTGTACTTTCTCACGAACAAAGTGAATGTCGATCTCAATGTGTTTTGTGCGTTGATGTTGAACCGGATTTGTCGAGAGATACACAGCACTGACATTATCGCAGAACACGACCGTTGCTTGCTTCAAAGGGCAGTTCATCTCGAGCAAAAGATTACGTATGCCGCACGACTCTACCACTGCATTGGCAACTCCCTTGTACTCTGCTTCAGCACTACTTCTGGACACTGTTGATTGTCTTTTTGCCGACCAGGAGATGAGGTTATCACCAAGATATAGACAGTAGCCAGAGGTTGAACGCCTTGTGTTTGGACATCCTGCCCAGTCCGCGTCCGAATAGACCGTAAGCTTCATGTTTTGATTCTTTAAGAGCTGTAGCCCGTGGCTCAGAGTTCCTTTCAGATAGCGTAGCACGCGATGCAGAGCCTTGAAGTGCGATTCTCTTGGATCGTGCATGAAGAGACAGATTTGTTGGACTGCGAATGATATATCAGGGCGTGTGAAGGTCAGATATTGAAGAGCGCCTGCAAGTGATCTGTACTCCGTTGGATTGCTTAACGGTTTTCCATCATCTGCCGCAAGTTTTGACTTGAGATCAACTGGTGTCGTACACGGTTTGCAGTCATTCATACCTGCACGTATTAAGATGTCTTCTGCGTAACGGGTTTGATTCAGGAAAAGGCCTTTGTTGTTGAATTTCGCTGATACTCCTAAGAATGAGTTAAGTGTTCCAAGGTCAGTCATGGGAAATTCGGATTTAAGGTCTGAGATGATCCTGTCTCGTAGTATTGTTGAAGACGCGGTGACGATGATATCGTCTACGTACAGGAGGAGATAAGCAATGTCTGGTCCGTTGATGTAGACAAAGAGACTGGTGTCACTCTTGCTTTGTGAAAAGCCGCAGGTGGTGATGAAGTTGACGAATCTTGCATTCCAAGCACGCGGTGCTTGTTTCAAGCCATAGATCGCACGGTTGAGCTTACACACGTAGTTGGGCTTTGTTTTGTCCACAAAACCAGGGGGTTGAAACATGTAAACTGTCTCGTCTAGGTTGCCGTGAAGAAAAGCATTCTGGACGTCAAGCTGATGAATGGACCAACCGCGATTGAGTGCAACATGGAGTACCGTACGTATTGTTGCAGGCTTTACCACTGGACTAAAAGTTTCAGAGAAATCCACTCCTTCTTCTTGAGACTTCCCATTAGCTACCAATCTGGATTTATGCTTTTTGAAAACACCATCTGCATCATATTTATGCTTATGTAGCCACATACACCTGACAATGTTAGTATCTTTTGGCCGAGGCACTAAATCAAAAGTCTTACTCTTAATAAAAGCACTGTACTCATCACACATGGAAGCATTCCAGAAAGGGTCCTCTAGAGCTTTTAAGTGGCTTTTTGGTAGAGGTGAACATGTGTTTTGAGCAAGAAGGGAGATAAATTGCTTTGGTTTGAGACTGCCAGTTTGGGACCGAGTTGCCATACGATGCCTTGGAGCCTCAGGTGCTGATTGTGCAGGCTGAGTTGGCTGTTGAACCGTAGGTTGATCAACTGGCGTAGGAGCAGGGGAGTTCAATAAGATTTGTCTAAATAAAGGAGACTGCTCCGATTCAGAAGAGAGGAAATCGTAATCAGACTGTTGAGTAACTTTGTTCTGATACGGGAAGGATGACTCGTCGAACTGGACGTGTCTTGACAATATTATCTTTCTCGTTTCGAGATCCAAACATCTAAAGCCACGGTGTTGAAGTGGATAACCGAGGAACACACATTTGGAAGAACGAGGAGACAATTTGTTTTTAGTTGCATTGTTCTGGTTTGGATAGCAAAGGCATCCGAAAACTCTGAGGTGAGAATAAGAGACAGGTTTCTGAAAAAGGAGAGTGTAAGGAATTTAATTATTTATGGCTTTGGAGGGGAGAAGATTTAGAATATGAACCGCAGTGTGTAAAGCTTCAACCCAAAAAGAGGAAGGTAGTTGAGCTTGAAATAGCATGCTGCGCACTGCGTTGTTAACAGTACGGATCATTCTTTCAGAACGTCCGTTCTGTTGAGAAGTGTATGGGCAAGAAAAACGAAAAGAAATCCCTTTGGAAGCAAAGTATTCATGAAATTGAGCATTATTATACTCTGTTCCATTGTCGCATTGCAGTGACTTGATGTCTTTTCCAAACTGGTTTTTGACAAAGTTTGCAAAGTGTTGAAATTTTGAAAAAAACTTCACTCTTGTGACGAATGGGATAAATCCATAAGAAATGAGTGTACTGGTCTAAGAAAAGGACATAGTATTTGAGTCCACCCAAACTCAAAACCGGTGAAGTCCACAAGTCAGAGTGAACAATTTGAAAAGGCTCAGTTACGTTTGACACAGAGTTTGAAAAAGGGAGTTTTATTTGTTTGCCTAACTGGCATGCATTGCAAAGTTTGGAATGATCCTTTTTATTACAAGGCAGATTGAAAGTAGAAATAAGAAATTGAAGAGTTTGTGGACTGGGATGTGCTAGACGTTGATGCCAAACACTTGAAGAGGTAGTGAGAAAAGCTGAATGAGCAGAGACTTTATTTGTGGAGGGTAAGACCGGATAGAGATCACCGGTACTGTCACTGCGGAGAATTTTCTTCCCAGTTTGAAGATCCTTCACAGAAAAACCAAATGGATCAAACTCAATTGAGCAAGAATTATCTTTTGTGAATTTGCGAACAGAAATTAGATTTTTGATAATAGAAGGAGTGACAAGAACTGTGTTTAGAGTTAACGGCCGAGAATAAGAGGCAAGAGAGAAGGAACCCGTGTTCTGTATTGGTATGCGACTACCATTGGCAACCATAAACGATTTTCCAGTGCTAGAATTAAGAACAGACGTTAGATTACCTGCCGAATTGGCTAGATGAGCCGTCGCACCAGAATCCATGTACCATTGATTGTCAGTTGGATCCATCAATGTCATTGTGTTGAATGCAGCCGCGAAATCCACCGTAGGGACGGGTTTGTCATTGTTTTGAGAACCGACTTGATTTTGAATTGGTGCGGCTGAAGGTCTTGGACCAAGGAGACCTTGTTGCGGGTACTGGTACTGTGGTGCTTGACCCCATGGCGACATTTGTTGCATTGGCCACATCGGATACCCATTGTTCCAGAACGGTGCGTTCCATTGTGGGAATGACGGTCGTTGGTTGTTGTTACCGCGACCTCTGCCTCTGCCTTGCTTCTTTCCTCTGTTTTGATTGAATCGTTGATGAGACTGTTGTGTTGAGGAGACTCTTTGATCGGTTTGTGCTGTTGTTGCCACCAATACCTTGTCTGACGAGGAAGTGTCTTTGTGTGCAAGCGATCCTTTGTTGCCTTTGTTGAGCCTATCTTCTTCAAGAAGTAACATTGATCTAGCATCATCAAATGATGGGAACGGTTGACGATGTTTGATTACGTTGATGATGTTGTCATACTTGCTGCTCAAGCCATTTAGCATGTATGTCACCAAAGTTCTCTCAGAGACAGGGGCGTCAACGTTAGTGAGTAGATCCGAGATAGACTTGAGCTCTTGACAATAGTTGTGGATCGTGAGGTCACCTATCTCTTTAGTTCGGAGATCATGATCAAGCTGGAGGGCCCTAGCTTCCTTGTTGTTGCGAAAGAAGTTCTCGATACGAGTCCAGATCTCACGAGATGTCCCGCCAGTCTTGAAAGTAGTTCTGAACAGATTTTTAGATAGCGTTCCATAGATCCAGAGTTTCACCAGACCATCGCGTTTAGTCCAGACTACATCATCAGCATCATCAGGGAGAAGTGTTCCATCGAGATGACCAGAAACGTCAAAGGATTGACAGTGAGTGAGAAATAGCTCTCTCCAAGCATCATAGTTATGGTCATCAATATCCAGAATGATTGGGATATGAGACTTGATGTTGGTTACGCCATAAGCACGTTCGAGAGGATTTAGAGGATGAAAGTGAGCAGCCATGGCGGAAGAGAGATGAGAGATATGAGAGAGAAGATGAGAAAAGAGAATAAGAAATTGGTTCAGGATCGATTAGATGATGAACCCTCTGATACCATGAAAGTAGATCAGTTTCCCTTGGAAGATTACTTGTATTACGTTGGTATAATATACACAAAGTTGTTACAAGATTGTAGGGATTGACCCTTATCTATGCTAACATATCTTAACTGAACATTAGAATATTCTTCAGTATCTATTATTTATTAAAGAAAACTGACTTATTTTTCTTCTTCTGAGAATTTCTGTTCATTTTGTCAAAAAAAAATGTTCATAAGTCTTTCTTTCTTAGTTTTTATTCTTACGTTTGTTTTAAGCTCAGAAATTTGCCTTGCAAAAAAAAAATGATACAGTTGTGTCTCCGAGTTCAATCTTCGAACTCGGTCAGTTCAAATATGGTACTGAAATCTGGTTCAAAAGATTCCCAGAAGAGTAGTTTGGATCGATAATCGGTACAGTCCACTCTATAGTTCCAAACGATTTCTTCAAATAAGCACTTCTGGGATCCAACTCTACAACTTATCAAGATTGAAATACTCAAACCAAGAAGAGCGAATGGCCATAACTCATTAGTGTCATCTATACGAGAAACACTACGCATGCAGCTACTAAGCATAAAAAAGGGTTACAGCTTTATTAACATAGAAAACCAACCAGGTCATATTGTGGCAAATGTTTGACACTAAAATTAAACACACTTAACCGATAGAAACGTATTATATAAACTACGGAAAACAAAATATTGCAAAGAATAAAATTGATAAAATTATACCAAAGATTAAGAAAATGATGATATAACTGCAGAATCAATATATTATCTCTTTCCTTAACTCAAAATACGTCCCGTAGTGCGACGGTTCGATGACGTAATGAGTCCCAGGATACAACTGCAAAAAATCTTCTGATTTGCGTCACTCTATTAGAAGCCTGACAAAACTAGTTATGTATATACTCTTAGACTCAAAAGAAAATCAAAGAGAAAGATAAAAAAAAATAATGAGGATAAAAAAATATGGAGGATTGTATATTTTCATGTATATCAACAAGTAAACACAAGTGCTTCTTTTATAACTTCTTAAGGATGAAACACGTTATGTAATTGAATGAGTTGACTAAGGTACATAATCATAATAGTAACTAGATTTTGATCTACGCACCCGTGCGAGTGTATTTTTTCAAAAATATGTTGCTATTTGTTTTTATATCACTATTTAGGATTGGGCAAAAACTCGAATCCGAAGAACCGAGATGATTCCGATCCAAAAAAGTAGTACTAAACTCGAATCGAAATTAATTAAATATCTGAATTATTCAAATTTTTAGTATTTATTAGAGAACTGAAACCTAATCTTATCCGAACTAAAGTATTTTGGGTATCTGAATATATCTGAAATAGATTTATATACTTATATATATTAATTATTTTTAGATTTAATGTACATAAAAACATCCATAATATATATGATATTTTTAAATTGGTTTAAATACTTAAAATATATATACAAATAGTTAAAAGTAAATATCTAAAATAGTTAAAGTATACTCAAAACACCAAAACTACTTAAAATAATTATTGATTTTCTGTCCAAATATTTAAACCAAACCAATTTATATGTTAAGTTTAGGTATTCTAACATATGTTATTCAAATTTATATGTAATATATTATTTTGTTTTTAAATTTTGAGAACTTTAGAGTATATAATGAATTAAAAAAAAACTAAAAATAGTTTAAATGGGTTATTCCAATCCAAATCGAACCCGCAAAGATCTGAACTAAACCCGGACCAAAATTTAGAAATATCCGAATGCGGCTGAAATATTTGATCCCAAAAACCCGAAACCCAAACAGACCTGTCCCGAACCCGAATAAGTACACGAACGCTCACCCCTAGTCACTATTATATATCATATATGTGTCATCATATAATTAGTCGTATTTTATAAGTACTATCATACAAGTAACCATATAATTAATAGTATTTTATATGTGCCATCATATAAGTAATCATATATATTATATTTCTAAAATTTTATGTGAAAAATAAAAATCATAATTTAAGTTGGTGTTTGAAATTAAGCTTTATATTGTATTTTTCTTATATATATTGAAAAAAATATAATGGTTATTTGAAAATATTTTAGTAAAAATCAATTTTTGAATATATGTATATTTTCGAATAAGTTTTTGATATAAAAATTTAAATTATTATTTTGATTTGAACTATGTATATCAAGTAACTTTTTTTTTGATCAAAGTATATCAAGTAACATAAGCCCATTAGTTTTTCATATAATATAATGGACTTTCAATTTTTCTTAATAAGATAAACCATTACTTTTTTTTAATATACTACTATAAATGTTTCCAAACAACATGATTAATCTTTTTTTATTTTTTATCCATGTTGCCAAACAAAATCTTAAAATACTTCTACTTTAATAATATAGATAAAGGAAATTGATTCCCATGACTACGATTCAAAACGTTAGTATATCAAGTCATAAAGTTGCATTGACCACATCAAAGCTAACAATATACTTTAATTGAGTTTATATTTTATATTTAACCAAATATCAAAATATTTTATGAATAGGATTGTCAAACAAATTATGACATTTAAGTCTAATCAACTTATTAAATCTAAATTCAAACCCAAATATCTAAAGTGAAATATTTGTTAACTTTTATATTTAACCAAATAATAGCTTTATAAGTTTTCATATCATTCAGTTTAGACCTCCATTTCTCATTCAAAACAACTCTGATTTTGACCAACAAATACAGTAACTCATAGTGTTCACGGTGACGATTACATCGTGCCTAAATTATGGTTCTTCCGACAGATGTCTATGTCAAAAACCCCATTGGAAAAATGGTCCACACCACTTTATTAAAAACGAGTTCCAACATTAAAAAGACCAAATTCGATTATACATTTGATCTGCAGAGTCTAACAAAGACCAAGATCGACTAGATAGCTAATCTACAGCGCAGAAGCTGAGGCCAACAGGTAAAGCCATATATGTTCAAACATATACCTGGAGCAACGGCAGAGGAGAGTTAGGCTGGCGGAGATAACAAGACCCAACGAGATCGAGGTTCGTCAAGGATCATCGGAGAAACTGAAGTTTCTGTCACCACTGAAGTCAAGACAAGTCGAACTAGGCATGGACATTTGGGTCTTCGGGTCGGGTTTAGGTCGGTTCCTTTCGGGTCCGGCTTCTTCCGGTCTTAAACATTTGGACTCAATAGGTACTTGTAAATTTTTCAGTTTAGGTTGGGATCGGTTCTTCTCGGATCCGGGTCAGTTGAGGTCTATAATTAAAATACATATAAAATACCCGTAATTTTCAGGTCGGGTCGCGTTCGGGTATTTAGGATCTAAAAAAAATAACCCAAATTCTATCAAATTAGTCAAAATTTGTCACATATATCTAAAATTTTACAAAATAACTTAAAATAAATTATTAATAATTAAATAAAACATTTTTAACTCTAAATTTTACATTTAAAACTTGATTTTACTTAAAATGTTACAAAAAATAATAACAAATATTGTTAATAAAAAAATATTTTAACTAAATCATAAAATATAACACAAAAAATCATAGTTTTGGATAATATACATGTTTTTAAGTCGGGTATGAATCGGTTCGTATCGAGTCAGATCTATTCGGGTTCGGTTCTTTTTGGATCCGGGTCTATTCATGTCGGTTTTCTTACGGTTTCGGTTCTTTGGGTAGAAGAATTTTGAACCTAATAGGTACTTGTAAGTTTTCGGTTCAGTTTCGAGTCGGGTATTTTTTGGATCGGTTCCGGTTCGGATTTTTGGGTCTAGGTTAAAATGTCCAAAGCCTAGGTCGAACATATGGAACCCTACCTAAGCTATCATTTTCTTTTTTCTGTTTTACTATTTAATGACCATGTTGTAGGTAATGATATCCGGAACATATAATAGAGAGGAATGGGTTTATTATTTAATGACCATGTTGTAGGTAATGGGGTTCTTCTTCTTCTTCTTCTTCTTCTGAAGAGCATATCTGGTCATTTTGTCAAAAAGAAAAATGTTTAGACGTCTTTCTTTCTTAGTTTTTATTTTTACGTCTGTTTTAAGCTTCGAAGTGTGGTTTTCGGAAAATGAGAGAATTGTGTCCCCGAGTTCAATCTTTGAACTCGGTCTCTTCAAAGATCGTACTGGTTGGTATTTGGGAATCTGGTTCAGACAGTTCCCAGGAAGAGTAGTATGGACCGGTAATCGGGGCAGTCCTCTCTACAGTTCAGAAGGAAAACTTCAAATAAGCAGTTCAGCTGGGATCCAACTCTTCGACGAGTCTGGCTACATGACGTGGCATAGAGATCTCACAAGTCCTGCTGCTGAAGACGACGCGCCGTTGTCTGCTTATCTGTCGGATACTGGAAACTTCATTGTGAGTAATTACTCTGGTGGCATCTTGTGGGGAAGCTTTGACTACCCAAGCAATGTCTTAATTCCAGGTATGGTGCTAGGGTATTATCCTGGATTGGATTACATCCGAACCATAACTTATGACGACATCTTCCACGAGGGAGGAACAGAAACAGGGTATGAACATTATATATGGGGGAGTAGTGGTACTAAAATTTGCCGTATCGACCCCATATACACTACAAAGGCAATGATCCAGACAAGAACAACCAATAGTTACACTTACAGTTTGCGTAGGAACACGACAACCAGCTACTACGCAAGTTTGAAAATGAGCGATACTGGCTTTTTGATCTGGTCCGAGTGGACTCGGAGAGATAGAAAGTTGAAGGATTTGGTGATTGCACCATCTGATATTTGCGATAAATACACTACATGTGGAAGTGGAACCAATACGTACTGCTCTATGAACCCGCTCAAGTCTTGTGAATGTTTCCCAGGGTTTCGGCCTCAAACTGATTCGGAGAGGAATCAAGACAGCTACGCTTTACATGGACATTGCGTGAGGAAATCGCCGCTGGCCTGCTCCGATGATGATGGGTTTCAGCTGCTGAAGAATATGAAACTTCCAGAAACTGATAATTGGACAATTTCTTACGAGGGAGTGGGTTTGGAGGAATGTAAGGAGAGGTGTCTCACGACCTGTAACTGTACGGCGTTTGCAAACACGGACATGCCAACTGGTGTGCGGAGTTGTGTGATGTGGACAGTAAGCTTGGAGGATACTCGACGTAACCGGGGTCAAAATCTTTACGTCAAACTGGCTGCTCTTGACATGGGTGGGTACTAAAATTAATTTATTATGCTCTTGTCTATGATTGTGTTTTTATTTTACTAAATAAATACGAATCTTGTTTTCTTCAGAGAGAAAAAGAAGTAATCAAAACAAAAAGAAACGGATTATCGGATTTACCGTTGGCGCAATCGTTTTGCTTCTTCTAATTGTCGTCGTCACGTTCTGCTGCTGCTGGAAGAGAAACAATAATGCAGTTTTGTTAGGTAAACACTACCACTTGTTGTTCAATTTCGACTTAGAAAGTTGGTCCTGATCTCTCTTTGTCAATTGTAGCAACTGCAGAGGTAACGAACCAAAACCTACCTGTGGAGGAGGAGGAGGAGGAGGAGGGGGATGAGAATGAGGAGGAGGAGGAGGAGGAGGAGGAGTGGCGGACGGAGGTGGATGGGTATGGGGTCCTGTGCCCCCTACTCTTTTTTTTTTTTTTGCTTAAATAACTTAGTTTATCCACTAAACTAATAATCTTATAATTATGGAAAAAATTAAAAGGTGCCTCCAATCTAATTTAATTATTGTTGTTTTTAGCACTGTCACCCCTACAGAAAATGTTTCTAGATCCGCTCCTGAGGAAGAGACGACTGGTAGTTTGACATCTTTATTCATGGAGTTTGACGTCATCGCCCAAGCCACAAACAATTTTTCAGATGAAATCGGATCTGGTGGCTTCGCCAAAGTTTACAAGGTAAAGAGCGCATGACTCTGTATGAGCATTCTTTAACTTGCATTTATTATTTAACAACATACAGGGGAGGTTACTTGACGGGAGAGACATAGCGGTGAAACGTCTTTATAAACTGACAACTCACGCAATCCAAGGGTTCTGGAACGAAGTGAACCTCATAGCAGTTCTGCAACATACGAACCTAGTTCGACTTATTGGTTTTGTCGATGACCCCGATACCAAGATTCTCGTCTACGAGTACCTGCCAAGATCTAGCCTCAACACTTACATTTACAGTACTGGCCTTTTTTCCCTTTTTTTTTCAATACCAAAAAAAAGAAAGAGAAGAAATGATCTAATTTTGGTTTGTGATGCACAGACACAACCCGGAGCGATGTGCTTGATTGGAACAAACGTATGGACATCGCCAAGGGAATTGCTCGAGGGCTACTATATCTTCACCAAGACTCTAGGGTTAGGATCATTCACCTTGACCTCAAACTTAGCAACGTCTTGCTTTGTGACCAAATGATACCTAGGATCTCGGATTTTGGAACGGCTAAGCGCCTTGATGGGGAAGATACTGAAGTTGTTGCCAGTAGCGCGACTGGAACTTAGTAAGCAATAAAGATCCTCAATCCATTCATGCATATATATATATATATATACCTTTTTTTTTAAATAATTATTATTTATATATAGCAGCGGCTATATGGCTCCAGAGTACGCAATAGATGGCGTGTGCTCCGTTAAAGCTGATGTGTTCAGCTTTGGAGTGCTGCTTCTTGAAATGGTCAGCGGAATAAACGCAAGAGAGTTCTATTGGAAAAATGACTATAAAAGTTTCGTAGGCTTCGTAAGATTTTTATTTATAGCAACCAAATCCATAATTATTTACTTTTACAAAACAGCGAGATCTCTTATCATCTCAGATTCTACAGATGTGGAACCTATGGCTTCAAGGCAAAGTGCTAGATATCGTAGACCCATATTTCACATCATCATCATCATCATCATCTTCGTATCAACCAGAAGAAGCTCTCTCAGGTGCATTCAAATTGGCCTCTTGTGTGTTCAAGCCCACCGTGAGGACAGGCCCCCCATGGCTTCTATTATATTGATGCTTGGGAGTCAAAACGAGTTAATCAGTCTTCCTAAACCGCCTGCTGATTTATTGCTATTACAAGATCCACAAGGTGAATCTTTCACGGCAAGTGTAGCGACGGGGTAGTTGTCGTGCCCAAACACATACATATATATATATATATATATATTTTTTTTTTTTTTTCTATATACTGTATATAGTGATGATTTCATATTATTTTCTTTGTATGCAATATATTTATTATATAAAATTATATACATTACATATATAAGTAATTAGTGTTTTAATGCTGTTTTATTAAATATTCTTATTTCATTTTTCTAGAAAAGCTAACAAACAGAAATGCGGTAGTTTAGTATCTTAAAGCTTTTCTTTGAGAAACCTCATACGCTTTTATTTCATATTTTTTCTTTATTTAAATTTTTAAAAAATGTTAGATACTACTCACCTAGCATAGTGTCAAATTGAAATGTTTTATTCATATGCAAAATATCCCTATCGATGGTCTTCGGTACACCAACTCATGGTTATCAACAAATATTTACTGGGATGTACCTTTTTGAGGGGTTTACCAGGTTAACCGATTTAAGCTGATCTGTAACAGGATTATTACATGTTTAACAAAAAGAAGATACAAAACACTACTAATAAACAATATTCTTGTAAGCAAACTAATTAAGCTTATAGTCTGCTTTTTTTTTGTCAACTATAGTCTGCTTAATTCTAGTATACTCAAAAGACACATTTCATCATGCAAAAAAATTAATATTTTATTGGTTTAGAAAAAATAAAACATGATTGAATTACTATAATACTAATATTTTTTCCTTTTAGAAAATCTTATGGTTTTTAACTGTTGGAATTGTATAAGAATGATCAGTAAATTTCTTATTGGGAAATTCACTACGAAAATTATTAAGCCACCATACCAACTATAATCACCATATATTGAAATAAATGTAAAAGGTAAAAATGTGTGAAAAATTGTATGTATGAGAGAATGGTAGGAGACTATAATATGCTGATAGGCCACGGTACATTTTTACCTTTTACAATTATTTCAATACATATAATCAAAGTGTGTGAAAAGATTTTCTTTCGCTGGCCAAGTTTTTGTAAAGAGCATCTATGTGAGACAAAGCACTAGCTCCAACCTCATCCATAGATATGTTTAGAGTATTTAATTTCTTAAACATAAATATAGAACACTTATTAATTTGGTAGTTGGTGTATATATATAAAACCGCTACTTTAAAAGAAAAAAATATAATTGAATATGCAAATCCCTAATCAAATATATATGGCTTACAAAATCCAACTGTATTTGGCAAATGATTATTTTTTTTTGGTAGATGGAATTAGAGTGGCTCAATACTAATAATTTGAGTGAAATAATATAAACGACCAATGCTAACGACCAAACATTAGGTCCATATATTTAAAATACCTCATTATACGATATAGATCATTAATTTATTATTGCTTGTTCTTCTTGAAAGGATGTTGAAGCATTTGTTGTATTATCTATTTATAGAATATTAATAATTTAGATATATAACCACGTATAAGCAAGCATACCATCATAAGATAAATCTTAGGGTTTATTGGCTGAGTAACCATATTTCAGTATTAAATTAAGTGGGTAACAGTGATTTTGACATGGTTAAATATCAGATTTTTTGGTCATATTCTCTCCGGTTCTGCTCCTTCACGTAACAAGTTGCCAGTTGCAATTTCTAAAGTAAGCGACGTTGTTGTCTTTTGTGATACATAATTAACGCATATGATGTAAGAAAATGATGCGACATGAGTGGATAATAATTGTATGCGTTACACAACTTATGTTAACTTAAGTCACAAATAAATTACCTGAATTACTATTATATATGGTAAAATGGTATATATCACGAAATAAACTGAACCTTATCAAATAAGAACTAAATCATACATTGAAATGTAGACCTTAATACAATTTAAACTATTCCAAATAAAAGGTCAAGAGCACCTGAAAAACTATTCCAAATAAAAAAAAAGGAACCATTCACGTATATCTTACATATATATGCACGAGTGTTCTGTTCCATATCGCCTAAGTAGTATAGGATTATAACTCCACTTATAATCCCTAAATACTAAACATATCTTAACCACAATTCCTAGATACTAACCATTATCTCAATCTCACCCAACCCCTAAATACTAAACCCTAAAATTTAATCAGTAAACCCTAAAAATAAATATAAACCATAAACTCGAATATAAACCCAAAACCCAAATAGAATGAAACAAAATAAATAACATATTACATATTGGTGAAATTATGAAATGCCTATGATTGTATAGAAGAATTTAACGTCGACCATAACCATACTTCCCCACCTTATAAATACTAAAACCTAAACTTTAATCACTAAACCTTTACCCAAATATAAACCCTAAACTTAAATATAAATCATAAACTCAAATAGAATGAATAAATAACATAGTACCTATTGGTGAGATTATGAAATATATATGATTGCAAGGAATAAGTTAATGCCGACCCAAAACCATACCCCCTCACTTTCTAAATACTAAACCCTAAACTTAAATCACTAAACCTTAATCCAAAGATAAACCTAAACCCAAATATCAAAATTTAAAAAGTACATAAAATTATGTAATATTAAATAAACATCATATGAATATCATTCGACTCAACATCACATTGTATTCTGTTTTATCTGATGCCATAATAAATTTTATTCCATTTTTGTTTAATATACTATTTTTCATTACAAAATCATATACACATCAATATAAAATATGGAAAGGTCAATACATTCAATATTGTTTGTCATTCACAACAATAAAAGATAAGTGTATCTGACGACATCAGTGGAGATAGTACATGCAACTGCATCGGAGAAAAGAATTTTGTTATTGATTCACTAGATAGAAGAGTAGAACATACGGTCATGAAATTATGAGAAGAGGGACAATTGCGGTAGAAACGAATACATTAGTTTCGATTGTATAGATGGAGGTGATCACCACTGAACAAGTCCTGTCACTCGCCACACGAGTCTTCAAAACTCTATTATTCACCACAATCCTTCACCATCAACAGAGACAATTTCATCAATAATTCCATAAATCACATAACATCACATATTAAATTATGATTATTAATTATGTAGCTATGTCAACACACATTATTTTTAAACTGAAAACCACTTCTATAACATATACTATACTATTAACATAATAATTATTATACTATGCAGGCAGACATATGTACTACTCCATTTATATACAACACAGTCGCCCACCACAATATAGTTTATGTATTATGGAAATAGACATCTATACTACTTTATTTACTTATATATATAGTATATTTTATTAGAGATTGACATAGTTATCTTTATCGGGTCTATTCCATGTATATACACAGTCAACTATATTGTCATCCAAATGGAATAAAGCACCATTTTCTTATAAACAGAAAATCCCAAACTTCTGGTTTCCTTATTTTACAATATCAGATTCCGACATACAATGAATAAAAATTCAGAGAATTTAAGAGTAGTAAAACAACTTACATAATAGGCAATGTGACTTTGTTTTACCGCTATACGGTGCCGTCTTACTCATGCCTTTTGTCACCTACCGAGCCTTCGATGATGGTCTTCTTCTCTACAAACTCACCAAGAATGTAATCGGTGGCGTCTTAATCGATCAAATCTGAAGATGAATCTATTAACCTTTCCATATTTTACCATTTGCTTTGTTAGCTATATGAGAGTAATTAAAGGTCACGTCTTTCTTTTAGAATCACTAGTTATTAATTTAAATTATAATTTTTTTTCAAGTTTTACTGGTTGAATGAAAGAATATGATGGTAATATTATAGAAAAGCACAATAACATTGTGTATCCTTATATTAGGGAAACTAGGTCCTTGTCCGCGCTACGCGCGGATAGTATTTTAATTTTTTTTTTCCATATTTTTGTACTATTATGTCAATTGTTTAGTTTTATAAAATATTATGTTTTTACTGTAAATTTGGAATTAAAAATCTAATTTTTCCTTACTGTAAAGTAAGTTAATTTTGTTTGAACCTTACCACAATACATTATACATGAAGAGAATATAGTTGGTCTTTATATTCTTATTTGGTGTAATATTGAAAATTTTGATGGTTTGTTTAAATGATTTTTTTAAATTATATATTTTAGGATTGATTTTCGTGACTATATTCTATAATTATCTGAAAACAATTGTTTGTCCCATATAGACATCCACATAAATATGGACTTATGATAAATTTGTTCATTGGAATATTTAGTTTCACTTTCAGCTTTATTTTTTTTTTTGGCACCCTCATGCTAGCTTGTGGGGTAGTCAACTTGGTGCAAAAGGATTTACAAAAGCTGATCGAGATGCGCGTGATCGGACACCTTTTGCTAGGCTATTCGTACGGAATTTTAAAGATCTAGGAATATAAGCAATAGAAAATTCAGAAAATTCTTTGGATACAGCCTGTATTTCGTCGAGCTCCGAGTCTAACGCAGGCCAATCTTCCTCCTTTTGAATGAGTATAACCAGTTGTTCACAGTCGATTGAAAGACCATCTCTCTGTGTCCAAACTTCAGTATCACTTGCATTGCCCATAGCAAACCTTCAGCTTCCGCTTGCAGTGGTGATTTGGTGCGTGTATATCGGCCCTTGCTCCGAACAGCATTGGAAAGTCACCATCCATTAACACAAAGCCAAGTCCAGAAATGTCTTTTTCATTTATCCAGGATGTCTAGCAGGAGCGTTTCTTTGCGGAGGAACAGTTGTGTCCGTTACCTCAACTCCCATATCAATTTCCATAATCTCGTCTACACGTTGAGCTATCCTCCAAAACTCTGCTTCAATTTTATTCGCTAATAGGAAAGACATAATTCCTACGATACTATTAATGATTTTTTTTTTGTAACACCGATACGACAAACTTATGTTTTATTTAACAAAACTCTTATTTCAATTTTGTATTAAAGAATCAATCATATTTTATATTATCCATAATTTTAGTAAATTTGCTTGTTTGTCATGTTTTTATTAGGTTTTAGCTAAATTAATGATTTATTATTTATTTTTAGCTAAGTGGTTAATTTATTAATTTAAAAAGACCCTTAATGAATATTATATATATATTAAAAATGAATTTTATTTTAGTAATATTAAATTTCTATTTTATATTAAAACTTAGTTAGTTTTTCTTATTTTTCATATTTTATTAGGTTTTAGACTTTTAGATAGGTTATTGATTTATTATTAATTTCTAACTGATTCTCTAATGTGTTAATTAAAAAAATACCCTTAATGAATTTTATATATAATTAAAAATGAATTTTATTTTAATCATATAAAATTGATATGTTATATTAATATTAAATAATTGATTCTAAAATAATATAATAAAATTATCAAAAAATTTTAAAATAAGATAATTCTTATATATATTTTGTTGTTATCTGAAGACAATATTTTTATTATAAAAGTTAAAAAGAAACAAAAAATTATAATTAAATATTATTCAAGAAAAAATATTTATATAAAGATATTTTCTAAACTATTTCTAAGATATGAGTGTTTAAAAAAATTTAACACGGGATGTTTAGAATACAGAATTATGCTTATGAGAGAGTGGCTCGGGAATGAGCTTCAAGATGGGTCGAATGGGCTCTGAAAATAGCTTTTTATTTTGACTCAAGCCCAGTCCGTATGACATGGCATCTTGGTTGGTTCACAATATTTTGTCCATGTTGCATGGCTTAGAAAGAATGGATTTAGTCCCTTTTATATAGTACGATACGATACATCGTATGACTATATGGTAAAGTTAGAGTAAATTAAAGCGGATGAAAAATTATTTCAGCCCATTTATTCTTCTTTCATCCAATCAAGTGGAATATGATTCTATTTCATTTACTCTAAAAAAATGAGAAACAAAAACAGTAAAATAGAGTAAATCTTACCTCGACTACTAATAAGATGAAAAAAAATTATTCTAACTTTATTATTTTTCTATCCCTCTCGTTTTCACCATATTTTCCCACCATTTTACTCTAATTGATAACCAATTACATTATGTATTTGATATGGTTTGTTTAATGCTTTTTGGCTTATCCCAGTCTTATGATTTGTGTACGCGTTGTCAGGTCTCTTTTTAATATAATGATTTTTGTTTAATATAGTTTGATGGGTTGAAGTTGATGTTCACGCAAGTTAAGATTAATTTAGATACGATAAGAAGTGACATTACGACACATGTGATTTTCGAGGTATATTATTTTAGATATTTTCAAGAAGAGGAATGATAATTGTGAAATAAATAAATTAAAACTTGGCTTTGTCATTTCTGCTTTGTTTAGATAAAATGCTTCTATTTTAATTAACTGTCTTTCTTTTAGTCTGTGTCAATAGAAAAGTTTACAATCAAACTAAATATTAAGTAAATTAAAAGAAAAATAAAAGAGGTAGCTATGGTTTTATCATAAAGAAAATCAAGATAACAATAAATGAGGAAGTGGCCGCAGGATAGACTTAACTAATCTTCTTGTAGGAAATACAAATGTGATTTGTATTACTCTAAATATTTTTACAATTGCCTAAGCAGTTATTCGTGGACATATGCTCTTCCAATCTCCCAGTGAAAGCGTTTTAGGTTTCTCCAGCTTTGTTTCTTTTTTTCTTTGAGTTTTGCGACCTAACCCAAAGCTATTTCTATCTTGCCTTTGATGGCTACTACGGGAGATTGAGTGATTGACTAAGATTTGGAACGCCATAGCTGAGTTATTCGAAAAGCTCAATAATATGCAAGAATGATTAAAAGGTAAACAAAAGGAAATTACCTACCTTTTCTATTATCATAGTGAAACATGACGATTTTGATCAAATTATAAACAATGACTTTATATTTGCTTTTGAATTGTAACAATATTATTGACTTTATATACATACCATAAACCCTTTCTCTTTCTTGAGAGGATAGGACGATAAGTGTTCTTGATCTTCAGCAAATCATCATCATTTACCCTGAATCTTCCACAAACAAAAACAATAGTGCAGACCAAAATGATAAAATACAGAAAAGCCAACAAAGAGACCAGAGAACGTACCTTCTACATTACTGCAGAGAAGCAAGGTGTGATCTTTTCACATCAGCAGAAGCTGTTCAGCCCCAATTCCTAAATCACCAGCTAGGGTTGCAGAAGCTATTGGGTTTTCAACTCCTGAAGAGGGAGAAAGCAACAGCAGTTAAAAGAATATAGACTAAAATCTACATAGATAACCATATGTTTTGTTGTTCAAGAAAAAAAAAACCATATATTACCAACGCAAACAGTTAGCCAAAGTTACCTTGCTCACGCCTCTATCCATGAAACGGTTTCCAGTCTAACAAAGAAAATAAAGAACATTCATTAATACGTAGAAAGATGCATATCACACTAATACCATGATTCAACAACCCCCAGTTACCATTACTCAACAACCGCCAGTTAACAAAATAGCATGAAAGTGAGTTCTAATCTTCTTCTTCTTCATTTGTTTTGCTTCTTGCTCATTTTTCAATTCCAATGTGTAACAGAATCCCCGTGAGCCACTTAGCACCATCACAGATTTCTGAAAAATCAGTTTTGTGCCCAAACATAAATATCTAATGAAAAACATATAACGACATGAACTCCAAAACCGATTATCGACTTCGTAATACGCGAGGTAAAATGAAATGGAAAATTGCAACAAAAACTTCCCGGTAAATATTTTGCAGAAAACACACCTCTGTTATCGCAATCAGCATCAAAATTTTCCAAAGAACGAAGCCTGAATCTCTTTGCTCAATCGAATGGCAGCAAGCTTCGAGGAACCGGTTTATATAGAAGTAGATAGATAGCGAGGTGAAACGCATAAATAAATACGGAAGTAAAGAAGACAATTGATTGATTATAAGTGGATCACAGTAACGGAGGCTTTATGAATGAACTCGAATTGGAAAAGACGAACTGAGAAACTGGCGGAGGAAAATATGATCGAAGAAGCCACGGGTGGTGGACTTTATTTTGGGCCATGACAAAATAATTTAGGGTTTAGGCTAAGAAACCCAACATTAAATCTCGATATGGGCTTAAATGACGTGGCGAAAATATTGAGCTTATTCAACTTTTAGTATTGTATAGATCGGCTACTTGATAAATTATGTTTTTTTTTCTTGGTTATACAGACGTATTCCCCTATAATAATCGGTGTCAACAAAACAGAAGCGAAAGTGTTAAACTTTCTTCTTGGGTTGTGTGTGTTGATTGATCTGCGTGACGACGACATCACAAAGCGAAACACTTTCTCTCTCTCCGCGGAATCGAATCGATCAGATACTTATCTTCAAACCCCCTTCCCGACTTGGACCGCCTGAATCGTACGCGACCTGCTCAGAAGAAGACACAAACAAAGTCTCTTCCTTTCACCCTCCCACACGTTCAAATCTCAATCCTTTCCGTGTCGGGCCAATGCCATGAGCCTCGGGAACTCTATTTAACCCATCGAATCTCGCCACCCAATTACTGGATCTCGCATTGAATTTAGGGTTTAGCTTTGCGGAGATGATTGATCATGGGAGCTCGTCCTTTGATTACCGGAGCATTAGAGAGGCCGCATGCAACGCCGGCGCCGGAGCCACCGCAGGTTCGGTTTCGATTCTTTGTTTCCTTGTGTGTTTGGTGGGTTCTTGTGTGTTTGAGTTTGGTTTTGTTTTTTTGTTGTTGTTCAGGGGCGATTGCAGCGACTTTTGTTTGCCCGTTAGATGTGATCAAGACAAGGTTGCAAGTTCTTGGTCTCCCTGAAGCTCCAGCCTCTGGAAAGAGAGGTACTTTGCTTTAGAATGTAACTAGTAGTAGATGTTTGATCAAGACTAGTTGCTAACAAGCTCTGCATGTGTTGTGAATTATCAGGTAGTGTGATCATTACAAGTTTACAGAATATAGTGAAGAATGAAGGCTTTAGAGGAATGTATCGAGGGCTTTCACCAACCATCATAGCTCTCCTTCCGAATTGGGCTGTAAGCAGCACTTTTCTCTCTGCTGAGATTTGTGATGTCTTTGCTTGTAGTTGATTGATGTTCTGGTATCATGTGCAGGTGTACTTCTCAGTTTATGGGAAGCTGAAGGAGGTCCTGCAGTCAAGTGGTTAGTTACAAAATCTTGTTGTGCTTATGTAATGCAGTCTTTTTTTTTATCATTCGGTCTTTCAACTGTTTCATGTATTCCTGATAGATGGCACACTTAGTGTTGGAGCCAACATGGTGGCTGCTGCTGGTGCTGGAGCTTCCACATCTATTGCAACTAATCCACTTTGGGTTGTCAAGACAAGACTAATGGTGAGTTTTGTCCTCTTTCTTTTAGCTTTACTAGATATTCTTTTGGTTTCCAGCTTTACTAGACATTCTTCTTGACTCTTCCCCTTTTCTCAGACGCAAGGGATTAGGCCAGGCGTGGTACCTTACAAAAGCGTAATGTCTGCTTTCAGTAGGATTTGTCAAGAAGAAGGATTCCGAGGGCTGTACAGGTCAGTAGTATTCTTGCATCAAAACTGAAGCCTCTGTGATTTTGTGCGCATGTTAACCTTTACGATGTTTTGAATGCAGTGGCCTTTTGCCTTCTTTGGCTGGAATAAGCCATGTTGCAATCCAGTTTCCAGCTTATGAAAAGATTAAGCAGTACATGGCAAAAATAGGTAAAACATAATTCATCCACTATATTATTACATAATCAATTCTCATGTTCTGCTAGTTTCTGATCAAAGCTTTGTTAAGTTCTCAGATAATACATCCGTAGAGAATCTGAGTCCTGGGAGTGTTGCTATTGCTTCTTCCATAGCGAAAGTCGTCGCCTCTGTTTTGACTTACCCACATGAGGTTTCTCATCTCTTTCTCTATATGCCTTACTCTTAGGTTCATAAACTAAATGGGGCTTATGTTACTACATCCACAGGTGATTAGAGCCAAGCTTCAAGAACAAGGGCAAATGAGAAACTCTGAGAACAAGTATTCAGGAGTCATTGATTGCGTAAAGAAGGTTTTTAGAAGCGAAGGGATCCCTGGAATGTACCGTGGATGTGCTACTAATCTGCTCAGGACAACTCCATCAGCAGTTATTACATTTACAACCTATGAGATGATGCTTAGATTTTTCCGACAAGTTGTTCCACCAGAGACTAATATGTCTGATGATGACGAAAAAAAGAGTTTAGTTAGTCAACCTGGAGGAGAAGGAGAAGAAGAGAAAGATTCTGCTTTGAGAGAATCACAAACTCAAGCTAATAAGATCACTTCCCCTATCCCTCTTGGAAGCAAATAAAAGATTTTCTAGACCATGACTCATGGCTACATAGATTTTCTTTACTTCTAAAGTCGATTCCGATTTAAGTTATTTTTGTCCCTTGAGGTGATCAAGTTTGTAACTTTTTTGCTCGTTGTTCTAACAAATGTGTAAAAACATATGAATAAGTACTTTTTGGCCGTTTTGATGATCACGAATATTTGAAGATCAAATTTGTTTTATTTGGATGCTTTTAATGGAGTTTTGTGGACCATTATAAGTGATGGAGGCTGAAGAACAGAGTCGGTTCAATGGTGTTATGGGCTCTAGACAAAAAAAAATTTAATTTTCAAACTACTATTAGTTTTCTTTAGAAATATTTTGAATCATTTTTACCAGAAATATTTGTATGTTCTTACCAGAAATATTTGTATGTTTTTACCAAAAAATTTAATTTTCAAACTACTATTAATTTTCTTTAAAAATATTTTGAAGAACAGGGTCAGCTCAATGGTATTTGTATGTTTTTACCAGAAATATTTTTAAAAATAAATCTACGAAAAAAAATACTTTTATATAAAAAAAATTGAATCATTTTTTTTATTTTTAATATAAAAATACATGTATTTTTTAAAAAAATGAGACTTTTATCTATTAAAAAATAAGGGGACAACAGATTGGATCTGGGACGGTCGCACTGCTCGCCCCTCTATCTAAACCGGCCCTGCTGAAGAAGTGTTAAAGAAGGAAGACGATTTGTTACCCTACCACAAGGCAATATGATCTTCTTCAGGTTATAAAGCTTTTAGGACTTGTTGAAGGAACAATGTGATAACTGATAAAGGCCATGTGTTTCTGGTCAGAGAGATCTCAGATTTGTCTTATAAGCCTTTGAAATCTTGCCTTTTATACCAGTTAAGCATGCAGATTAGTTTCTGGTATTAGACCCAGTGATGAACAATACAGTTAGGCCTGAGATCAGTAGATACGATTAACATAATAATTCTAATTGGTTTTATTGGACTTCTTCAAAGTAAATTCTACGAGATAACAAATATTTCAGTTTAATAATATAATCGCCAATATACTAGGATGATGTGGAACATCATGGTATAGAGTATGAGCTCACATGTGTATTTTTAATATATATTTCTAATTGTTAATCTTAGAATGTTTAAAGGTCATATTTTAGATGTAAATTAATAAATCAATGATTCTAACAAAGTTTCTCCTAGTGTAAATATTTATAGTGTTTCTATAACACAAAGAAGAAACAACTTTCATTGTACCCGCTCTCAACTCATTTCATCGTCCCCTCTTAACTCAAATTTCACTTTTAGTATTTTTTTTTCCTTTAAAATAGCAAATGGAGTAGTGTTTCGAAAAAAAGAGCAAATGGAGTAATCTTAGGAAAGCTAATAAATTTCTCCATGTGCATGTTTCTTCCAAGCTCTGATAAACCCTAAATTTTGTTGGCTTTGGTGGTTGTTTCTTTTTATGATTTATCGTTAGTTTTGGTAGTTTTGGAAGAGTTGGCAATTTTCATATTCTCTGACACTTCACCTTGAATAGTAAGGTTTCTTCATCATTTTTTTTTATGTCAAAGTGTAGAATGTTCCCCTTGTCAAGATGAAAGTTTATCTTCCTTTCTATAACATTCACAATAGCTCCAAGTATAGCCAAAAAAGGTCTACCAAAGATCAAAGGGTTTTTAGCCTCTTCATCCACATTCAGGGGCGGACCCAGTAATGCCCAAGTGGGGTCAGAGGACACTCCAAAAATATTGAAATAAATAAAATCGCATAGTGTTTCTTAAAGAATCTGCAGCAAAAGTGGTTGTTCTGCACTCTTTGACACCACAAAAAACCTGTGTTCAAACTTATTGGCACCATTCTTCCTTAAAATTTTGAAAATCAAACATATCTAACCCCACTAAAGTCAATCTCTAGGTCCGCCACTGTCCACATTGATGACCACCTCTCCACTTTGATTGTCATTATCTTTAACGAGAACTCTAAAAGACAACTTTTAACCACTTCTAAAGGTGATTGAATGCATTGTACCCTTTCGCGACGACTGGACATGGCAATTGCATGCTAAGGTTGCAGCGGAGTGGTGGTTGCGGTCGTGCGTATGATTTTTATGACCTTATGAAAACTTCTAATCAAGTTGTGAATAGCATTATCATAGATCTTCACCAACTCAAGCCTCTTATGGAGGTTGTATGTGATATTATGATCTCTGTTTTTCGTTGTGGTTATTTCTGTTTCCGAAGTTTAATGTAATTGTTGCTTCATTAATATAATCAAATAGAGTGAAAAAGAGAAATTTTCTATGATAATTTTTTTAGTTTATTTTCACAAAAAATAGTTTTCAAAGAAGAAAATGACCAAGTTTTTTTTATTAAAAGGTAAAAATACATTTATACTCTAGGGTTAACTAATCTAGACTAGAGTTTAGAGTTAAAAGGTGGAGTTTTAAGGATAGAGTTTTAAATTTAAAAAGTTAAAAATTAAAATTTCCAAAATAAAAAGATCATTTTGGTTATTTTCCTCTTTGAATGTTATTTTTGTGACAAAAACTTTAAAAAAATAATATTTGAGAAAATTGTTCTTAAAACAATGCCAAAACTATTACTCATAACTATTATAGTTGAATATGTAAATAAAATTCAAGCATTCAAACTAGAAATCTACATCCAGTGATTAACCCACCCAAGTATTTAATAGCTTTTATCAAAATCCGATACAAACCACATCAGTCCAAAAGATATCGGTTCACATGTCCATTACTCGTATTCTATAACAAAAGTCAAATCCTAATTTAAAAGGTTAATTCCTAAACTCAAATGGATTAGCTTACTTGACATGGAAGAAACTCCACTCAGGTCGCCGTCTCCTTATTTTCCAGCACTGGATCTGCTCCAGTAGAATATTCCATGGCCGGAGACAAGGCGTAACCATTCACTGAACGAGTCACCATATGTGGCGGCATCGGCAAGACCGGTAAGTAGAATATCGGTAAAAATTGATGCTGCTGCTGCAAAGGCTCTTGGATAACTATTCTCCGTGGTTGATCTTGAATCTCTTCTCTCTCAGTTTCTTTATCCGAAACTCCGGTGTTCAAAGAGGCTGAAGTTATAGGATCCTCGTCCGACGTTGCATGGAATTTGACGTGATCCACACGCTGCTTCGCCGTACAATTATTTTGCGGGAATATCGGGAAGGGAACAACGGAAGACGAAGAGGTGTAGATTATTTTCTGTATAGGCGGTTCGAGTCCAAGCAAGTTAACCGAGAGAGGATGTCGAGTTGATGCTGATTCGGGGTAGTTTGACGGGAAGAGGAAGAGACGGATACGCTGGGGACTAGCTGAGTCATACTCTGCGATCATGTTTTGTAGATCTTCGTTGTCATTGACGGTGATGAGAGAGTCTAGGTCGCAGCTGGGGAGTCTGTACTTGAGGGAGAAGGAGCGGCCATGGAGAAGCTTGCCCGAGAGAAGCTGGAAGAAAGCGGAAAAGGAGATGTCACGGGGAACGGCGACGATGCGGGTTTCGCCTCCGATGTATTCTAGGGAGTTTGACGGCGGTATGGGCATTATCCGGCCACCGTAGCTACAGAGCAGACGGAGCTTCGGAGTTAACGGCGGAGCTTTCGGTTCCATGATAGAACAGAGATTCACAAAGTAGTTTGTCTGCAAGTTGGTTCTCGCGTGGTTTCTTGTGTTTGAAGTTGAGACTTGAGAGAGCAAAAAGTAGAAACCAATTGGCAAAGAGATTTGTTGTTTAACAGGCTTTAGGGTTTCTACTTTCCAAACTCAATCTCTACTAATAAAAGGGACCTTTTGAGGCTCCATAGAGCGTCCACATCAGCAAAAAAAACTTCTCTCGAAAGATGACACGTGGCATAAAATATAGTTTTACATTTTAATATTACAAATTTTTGAAAATTATAAATAATATGTAAACATACAACACAAAAAATAGAAAAACTACATTAAACATATGTAAGATTACCATTTTTCACTTAAAAAAAAGACGGATTATCTCCATAATATAACATTACCGTTTTATAAAAAAAAACAAAAAACATTATATATAATTTCAAAAATAATAAATATATGTAAACATACAACATAAAAAAATAGAAATACTACATTAAACATATGTAAGATTACCATTTTACTTTTTTATATAAAAATAATAATATGTAAACATACAACATAAAAAATGGAAAAACTACATTAATTAAACATATGTAAGATTACCATTTTTCACTAAAAAAAACGGATTATCTCCATAATGTAATATTACTATTTTGTAAAAAAACATTATATATAATTTCGAAAATAATAAATAATATGTAAACATACAACATAAAAAATGGAAATACTACATTAAACATATGTAAGATTACCATTTTACATTTAAAAATAACAATAATATGTAAACACACAACATAAAAAAAATAGAAAAACTACATTAAACATATGTAAGCTTACAATTTTCACTAAAAAAACGGCTTATCTCCATAATGTAACATTACCATTATATAAAAAAAGAAAAAAACATAAATATAACTATTTGACTATTTGTCCAAGTTCTTCTATTAAACATTGCCGCTTTACACTAAAAATGGAAAAATACATTAAGATTTAACCATCTATCTTAAAATATAAAATATATAAATTAACTAAATATAAAGTATAAGAAAGAGAAATACTCAATATATAGAAAAATAAATAATAAGTAAATATTATAAATATACAAATTATATATACAATAATAAGTAAATGCACAATTTATAAAAAATGGAAAGAGTATATTAAATATTAAACATCTATCTTAAAATGCAAAATATAGATATTAAGTAAATAGAAAGTATAAGAAAAAGAAATACACAACTTAAAAACAATGGAAAAAGTATATTAAGATTTAAGCATCCATCTTAAAATGTAAAATATAGATATTACGCAAATAGAAAGTAAAAGAAAAGGAAATACACAATTTAAAAAATGGACAAAGTACATTAGTATTTAAACATCTATCTTAAAATGTAATCTCTACTAATAAAAGGGACCTTTTGAGGCTCCATAGAGCGTCCACATCAGCAAAAAAAACTTCTCTCGAAAGATGACACGTGGCATAAAATATTACAAATTTTTGAAAATTATAAATAATATGTAAACATACAACACAAAAAATAGAAAAACTACATTAAACATATGTAAGATTACCATTTTTCACTTAAAAAAAAAAGACGGATTATCTCCATAATATAACATTACCGTTTTATAAAAAAAAAACAAAAAACATTATATATAATTTCAAAAATAATAAATATATGTAAACATACAACATAAAAAAATAGAAATACTACATTAAACATATGTAAGATTACCATTTTACATTTTTATTTAAAAATAATAATATGTAAACATACAACATAAATAATGGAAAAACTACATTAATTAAACATATGTAAGATTACCATTTTTCACTAAAAAAAACGGATTATCTCCATAATGTAATATTACTATTTTGTAAAAAAACATTATATATAATTTCGAAAATAATAAATAATATGTAAACATACAACATAAAAAATGGAAATACTACATTAAACATATGTAAGATTACCATTTTACATTTAAAAATAACAATAATATGTAAACACACAACATAAAAAAAATAGAAAAACTACATTAAACATATGTAAGCTTACAATTTTCACTAAAAAAACGGCTTATCTCCATAATGTAACATTACCATTATAAAAAAAAAAAAAAACATAAATATAACTATTTGACTATTTGTCCAAGTTCTTCTATTAAACATTGCCGCTTTACACTAAAAATGGAAAAATACATTAAGATTTAACCATCTATCTTAAAATATAAAATATATAAATTAACTAAATATAAAGTATAAGAAAGAGAAATACTCAATATATAGAAAAATAAATAATAAGTAAATATTATAAATATACAAATTATATATACAATAATAAGTAAATGCACAATTTATAAAAAATGGAAAGAGTATATTAAATATTAAACATCTATCTTAAAATGCAAAATATAGATATTAAGTAACTAGAAAGTATAAGAAAAAGAAATACACAACTTAAAAACAATGGAAAAAGTATATTAAGATTTAAGCATCCATCTTAAAATGTAAAATATAGATATTACGCAAATAGAAAGTATAAGAAAAGGAAATACACAATTTAAAAAATGGAGAAAGTACATTAGTATTTAAACATCTATCTTAAAATGTAATCTCTACTAATAAAAGGGACCTTTTGAGGCTCCATAAAGCGTCCACATCAGCAAAAAAAACTTCTCTCGAAAGATGACACGTGGCATAAAATATTACAAATTTTTGAAAATTATAAATAATATGTAAACATACAACACAAAAAATAGAAAAACTACATTAAACATATGTAAGATTACCATTTTTCACTTAAAAAAAAAAAGACAGATTATCTCCATAATATAACATTACCGTTTTATAAAAAAAAACAAAAAACATTATATATAATTTCAAAAATAATAAATATATGTAAACATACAACATAAAAAAATAGAAATACTACATTAAACATATGTAAGATTACCATTTTACATTTTTATTTAAAAATAATAATATGTAAACATACAACATAAAAAATGGAAAAACTACATTAATTAAACATATGTAAGATTACCATTTTTCACTAAAAAAAACAGATTATCTCCATAATGTAATATTACTATTTTGTAAAAAAACATTATATATAATTTCGAAAATAATAAATAATATGTAAACATACAACATAAAAAATGGAAATACTACATTAAACATATGTAAGATTACCATTTTACATTTAAAAATAACAATAATATGTAAACACACAACATAAAAAAAATAGAAAAACTACATTAAACATATGTAAGCTTACAATTTTCACTAAAAAAACGGCTTATCTCCATAATGTAACATTACCATTATATAAAAAAGAAAAAAAACATAAATATAACTATTTGACTATTTGTCCAAGTTCTTCTATTAAACATTGCCGCTTTACACTAAAAATGGAAAAATACATTAAGATTTAACCATCTATCTTAAAATATAAAATATATAAATTAACTAAATATAAAGTATAAGAAAGAGAAATACTCAATATATAGAAAAATAAATAATAAGTAAATATTATAAATATACAAATTATATATACAATAATAAGTAAATGCACAATTTATAAAAAATGGAAAGAGTATATTAAATATTAAACATCTATCTTAAAATGCAAAATATAGATATTAAGTAAATAGAAAGTATAAGAAAAAGAAATACACAACTTAAAAACAATGGAAAAAGTATATTAAGATTTAAGCATCCATCTTAAAATGTAAAATATAGATATTACGCAAATAGAAAGTATAAGAAAAGGAAATACACAATTTAAAAAATGGACAAAGTACATTAGTATTTAAACATCTATATTAAAATGTAAATCTATCTTAAAATATAAAATTATTAGTAAATAGAAAGTATAAGAAATAGAAATACACAATATAAAAAAAATTAGTAAATATATAATATAAGTAAATACCCAATTAAAAAAATGGAAAATTACATTAAGTTTTAAAAATATATCTTAAAATTTAAAATATAGATATTACGTAAATAGAAAGTATAACAAATGAAAATATACAATTAAAAAAAAATGAAAAACGTACATTAAGATTTAAACATCTATATTAAAATGTAAAATAGAGATATTAAGTAAATAAAAAGTACAAGAAATAGAAATACATATACAGGAAAATAAATAATAAGTAAATAATAAGTAAATAATGTAAATATATAATATATGAATTATATATATAATAATAAGTAAATACACAACAAAATTTAAAAAATGGAAAAAGTTCACTAAGCATTAATCATCTATCTTAAAATGTAAAATATATAATATAAGGAAATACACAATTTAAAAAAATGGAAAAAGTACATTAAGATTTAAATATCTATTTTAAAATATAAAATATAGATATTACGTAAAAAAAATAAGAAATGGAAATAAACATTTTAAAAAATGGAAAAAGTATATTAAGATTTAAACATCTCTCTTAAAATGTACATCTATCTTAAAATGGTAATAAATTATATAAAAATGGAAATACCACATTAAAAAAAGTATAGTTTTACATCAAGAAAGTCCCTATAAAACTCATTATACCATCAACATCAACCTCACACTATCAAGGAAAGCTTCAAAGCACTCGAGCAAAAAAATGGTTCCACCATTAACTCTTGCCGTCCCAAAAACTTTTAATGACCTTGAAGGAGATTTTTTATAAGAACGAACTTTTTATTAGGTGGATTCATTGTTGGGAACCCCGCAACTTCCAAAGGGCAAACTTATTCATGGGAATTGAATTGTTTTTCATAGACTCAAAGGTATTCTTACAAATTTAAATTAATCTAATCCATAATTTTATTGTTAATATTCATACTAACTCTTTCATGATCAAACCATTACAGTTAATATCCATTCAAGCGTTTATCACGGAACACTTCCTTCCTCGCCGAATCAGGTATTAGTTCATGTTGGTTTAGTATTGTTTTTGGTTTATTAACCGGTTTAGGATGGTCCTATTGTAAATATAATTTAAGTTGATTTAGCATATATTATGCTTAAAATAACTTAAATTAAATAATAGTAATTATGCTTAAAATATAATTGTAGAGAGTTTTCAAATATAGTTTACAGAACATTATAGGTGATGAATTTAATTTATTAAATTCATTTATTACTTCAAACTAAGTTTTTTTTAAGCATACTGAGTTATAAATATCAATGATGGATTGATGAGTATAACATGAAGACAAAAATATAATTATTTGATTTTCAAGATAAGAAATTCAGATTTTATTCAGTTACTCAATATATAACATCTTAAATTATTTTTTAAAACATACACATAATTCATATATATATATATTAATCTTCCAAACTTAAACTATTATATTATATATGAATAATGTTTTTAAATAAAAATAATTTCTGATTTAAAAAAAAATAAAAACAACAAATGGTTATTTTCAAATAATGGATGTAATTTACATTATAGTATCATTTAACAAGTATTAGATACGTTTTGATATATCATTATTTTTTATTTCTAGAAAATAATAAATTGTTAAACATCAATATCATCTAGGTTAAGTATACGAACAAAACAAATTCAAACATCACAAAAAAATATTTACATAAACATTATAATACAATAATTTAATCAAAAAATACAATTCAAAAAGAGAATATCCAAAAGAATACTTATATACTTAATATTTGAAAATCAAAGATATTTTTGCTAAAATTGTACTTACCTGGCCAAGGAGATCGACCATCTTTTTACGGATCGATCGATTGTTGAGCATGTGATCGATCCGAAAATACTCTGCAGTTTAATTAAATATCTAAAACATTTATTCCAACACTCAACAGATAGTTTTGCTAAATATGATAATTAGATAGCCAACAAAATTACAAAAAAAATATTTAAATAGTAAAAATATGTTAATTGAACGTGTTAAAATTTAAAATAAATTTTAATTATGACATGCATCTTAAGATTTATAAAAAATATATATCATAACCTAAATATAAATAATTTAACAACTTAAATTAGAAAAAAATAAAAATCCCGGGCGTAGCCCGGGTTAATCCCTAGTTCTACTTTAATAGGATTTATACTCTCTCCCAGTTTTTAGGGATTACAAGTTTATCTTCTTTTTTTTCATAACTGATTATAAGGGATTATATGTTATGATCTAAATCTACACATGTCAAAATTTAGTGAGTTATAAATTTTTACGTGTACAACATGTAATAAGATTGATGAAAAAATAAACACTATATTTACGACCAAAATAAATTAATAACATAAGTAACTGATATAAACATATATTATCGTTTTCAGAATCATTTTCATAAATGATGGAGTATAACTTTTTTTTACATCAATTATAAGCAAAACACTATTTTTTCTTTGGTGCCACCGGCCACTTCATACCAAACATCAGTATATCCAAGTATGAAATTTGATAACCACTCATAATAAAATTTAACAAAGACAGTGAGCTACTAATTATAAGTTTATAATAAGCCACTTATTTTTATATGCAACAACTCAGTCAAAAACATAAGACCACTATCATATATAGCATGCTCATGAAAGCCCCACTTGCATCAGAGAATAGTACTGGTTATTGGACCGACAGCATAATAAGCGATATCTGTGTTGTTAGTCACCGCGACGCTGACAAGTGTAAGAACGCCACTGAGGGTTCCATTGGGTGAGCTAATAGTACAATTTCCCGTCGGAAGACTAAGTCTGATATCGCAGACACTTGGGGTAAACAAAAGTGTTTGTAAGAAGTTGAGAAATATGAGAAAATAACCGCCCGGGTTAGTTATTGTTTCAGCAAGGTTGTCCGTTAAGCCACCACATGTTAAGATAACGGTGCCATTCGAGATAGGTGGGGCGGTAGGTTCTCCGTCAAGGTCACACCGGGCGATACCCAAAATTGAAACTTGGGCTATCGGGAGGCCATCGAGTACAAAACAGTGGGAAGGGAGATAAAGTGAAGATATGATTGTAGAAACTAGTGGGCCACAATTGATATTCTCAAGCCCAATATGCAGATCCTGCAACAAGTGAAGATTACGTTATTTCCTTTTATGACAGTGTCGGTCAAATACACAAAGTCATATAGGAATAGGAAATTTGTCTTAAGCCTATTGTAACAGGGAATTTATAAGGGGTTATATATAGAGCTTTAGGTTGGGGTTAGTCTTTACGGTTCTAAGCTTTCTATTGTGAAGATACAAGCTTAATTACATATTCTAATAAAGAGAATACGTTTTGGTTACAGTTTTTATTCTAAGTTCTTAAAAGCACAAGTAGGTTAATTCCTTACAAGTGGTATCAGAGCAATCCAGGTTTTGATTGCAAGGGTGCTTGAACAAGAATGACTAAACCAAAGATTGAGAGGATCGACATAGATCGGTTCGATGGAACAGGAGATTTTTCGCTATGGAAGGTTCGGATGATGGCTCACTTTGGTGTCCTAGGGCTAAAGGATATCCTAACAGATGAGAAGCTTCTAATGGATTCACCAGTCAACAAGGAAGAAGGTGATGATACCTTGAAGGACACGGAGAAGAAAGAAGCTGAAGCTATCCCTACCATTGATCCCGTCAAGCTCGGGAAATCAGAGAAAGCGAAAGATCTCATTGTTGTGAATGTAGGAAACCAAGTCCTAAGAAAGATCTGCAACTGTGATACGGCTGCTGCGATGTGGACAGCTCTCAACACGCTGTACACGGAGACGTCCTTGCCGAATCGTATTTACCTACAACACAAATTTTACACTTTCAAGATGAACGATTCAAAGACGATTGATGCAAACGTTGATGACTTCCTAAAACTAGTGACAGATTTAAATAACTTGAGCGTGGAGGTTGATGAAGAAGTTCAAGCTATACTACTACTAAACTCAATGCCTCAGCGATATGATCAACTCAAGGAGACCCTCAAATACGGTAGAGACACTCTCAAGATTAACGAAGTAACCGGAGCTGCACGATCTAAGGAGAGAGAGTTATTGGAAAGTGGTAAGCTATCTAAGTCTCAAGATGAGGGCTTATATGTTGAGGATAGAGGAAGATCGTCAAACCGATCAAACAAAGGAGCCAACGGTAATGGGAAAGGAAGGTCTAAGAGCAGGTATGGGAGATCTAAATCTAGGCAGAAGTATGACAAAAACAATAAAGGTTGTTTCATATGCGGCAAGGAGGGACATTGGAAGCGAGAGTGTCCAGATAAGAAGTCATACAAGTCCGCTAATATAGCTGAGGAACCGAAACAACCCTTAGTACTAACTGTAAGTACTAAAGACACAAAAGAAGAATGGGTAATGGACTCAGGATGTTCTTTCCACATCACTCCAAACAAAGATGTCTTGTTTGACCTAGAAGAATTCGAAGGTGGCAGAGTTCTAATGGCAAACAATACACACTGTGATGTAAAAGGTATTGGTAAAATAAGGATCGTGAGACCCGATGGAACCGTGGTGGTTCTCAAGGATGTGAGATACATGCCGACTATGAGCCGGAACTTGATATCTTATGGGATGCTTGAGCGGTCTGGATGCCAATATGAAGGGAAAGACTTTATGATCAGGTTCTACAAGGACGGGAAGGAGGTCATATCAGGGAAGTTCAACGAAGGTCTATACTACTTACAAGGGACCGTATCCAAAGGAGAAGTTAACGTGTCAAAGGCAGAGATAGACAAGACAACTATATGGCATTCTCGGTTATGTCATATGAGTTTAAAGAATCTGAATGTGTTAGTAGAAAAGGGCTACGTACCGAAAAAGGAAGTGGACAAGTTTGAGTTCTGTGAGACGTGCGTCCTTGGAAAATCTCATAAGCAGAGCTTCCCCGCTGCAAAGCACACCACTAAAGGCATTCTCGAGTACATACATTCAGATTTATGGGGAGCTCCATCAACTCCAGAAAGTCTATCCGGAAGTAAATATTTCATAAGCTTCATAGATGATTACTCTCGAAAGGTTTGGATTTATTTTCTTAAAACGAAAGATGAAGCCTTCAGCAAATTCAAGGAGTGGAAAGAAGCTGTCGAAAATCAAACGAAGAAGAAAATAATGTGCCTACGAACAGATAATGGCCTTGAGTTTTGCAATCAGCAGTTTGATAAACTTTGCAAAGACTCAGGCATTAAGAGACACAAGACTTGTCCATATACTCCGCAGCAAAACGGGGTTTCAGAACGAATGAACCGAACAATCATGGACAAGGTTCGGTGCATGCTCGTGGAGACAGGGTTAGGGCAAGAGTTCTGGGCCGAAGCTGCTTCAACGGCCACATATGTGATAAATCGATCTCCTAACTCTGCAATTGATTATGAACTACCTGAGGAGAGATGGACAGGTACTAAGTGCGACCTGAGCAACCTTAAGAGGTTCGGGTGTTCGGCTTTTGTTCATAAAGTTCAAGCAAAAACAAGTCCAAGGGCCATAAAAGGAGTATTTATGGGATATCCGTTTGGTACTAAGGGATATCGTGTGTGGATTGAAGAAGATAGAAGATGTGACACTAGTAGGAACGTTGTGTTCAATGAAGAAGAACTCTACAAACACACGATACAAGATCCTAAGAAAGGCACTGAAGTTGAAGGCGTTGAAAAAGACGCAAAAGAAAAGAGAGTTAAGCGAGTGACGTTCAAAGAAAATTTGATAGACGGACCAACTCCTTCAAATGCCGATGACGAGGAGTTAACAGCTCCAGGTGGAGTATCTATCTTACCGGAAACGTCAAACAGCTCAGACGACAGCATGACCGAGGAAGAAGACGAGACTGTTTCAAACGCAGAAACAAATCTCGATGGGTATATGCTGGCAAGGGACCGAGTTAGAAGGCAAATAAAACCACCATCAAGATTTGAAGATGAAGATTTCGTAGCCTATGCACTAGCCGCAGCAGACGAGTTAGAAATTGAGGAGCCTAAAACCTTCACTGAAGCTATGACGAGCAAGAAACAAAAGCTATGGAAGAATGGAGCAGATGAAGAAATGGACTCACTCCAACGAAATCGAACGTGGATCTTGATAGAGAAACCTGAGAATGCAAAAGTAGTAGGGTGCAAGTGGATTTTCAAGTTAAAACCCGGGATACCAGGAGTAGAAGAACCGAGATATAAAGTGAGATTGGTAGCTCAGGGTTTCTCACAACAAGAAGGGATTGATTACAACGAAGTGTTTTCTCCGGTGGTGAAACATGTATCAATTCGCATAATGCTCTCACTTGTGGTTAACAACGACTACGAGCTCGAGCAAATGGACGTGAAGACGGCGTTCTTACACGGGGATCTAGAAGAAAGAATTCTGATGAAGCAACCTGAAGGCTATGTTAAGAAAGGGGATGAGAACAAAGTTTGCTTACTTAAGAAATCCTTATATGGGCTCAAACAATCACCAAGGCGATGGAATCATAGGTTTGATTGTTTTATGAAGACTCAAAAATTCGTAAGAAGCAAAGAAGATCCATGCGTCTATATGAAGAATGTTAAGACGCCACAAGCTGTATTCTTACTACTATACGTTGATGACATGCTCATTGTCTCAGGAGATCATCAAGAAATCAGAAACATCAAAGAGAGTTTGAGCAAGGAATTCGAGATGAAAGACTTGGGAAAAGCATCAAGAATATTAGGAATGGATATCATAAGAGATAGAGCGAAGGGAACCCTAATATTATCACAAGAAGGCTATCTACGAAAGGTAGTAGAAACCTTTGGAATGACAGATGCAAAGGCCGTGGTAACACCAACTTCATCTCAGTTCAAACTAAGAAGTTTAAAACCAGAGCAAAAGGAAGAGGAAAGAAAACATATGGAAGATGTTCCATACTCAAGTGCAGTAGGAAGCATAATGTACGCAATGGTCGGTTCCCGACCTGATCTAGGTTTTGCTGTTGGATTGATAAGCCGTTACATGTCTGAACCCGGAAGAGAACATTGGGCAGCTGCTAAGTGGGTTTTAAGGTACCTAACAGGAGCAACAGGAAGGTGTCTAACGTTTACTAAAGGATCGAAGTTCAGCATTGAGGGATTTTGTGACTCTGATTATGCTACAGACCTTGACAGAAGAAGGTCAGTCACAGGATACGTGTTTCAAGTTTGGGGAAATACGGTAAGCTGGAGATCGGGGTTACAAGACGTAGTAGCCCTTTCAACAACCGAAGCCGAGTACATGGCACTAACCGCGGCTGCGAAAGAAGCTCTATGGCTAAGAAGACTATGCAAGGAACTCGGTTTTGATCAAGAAAGTGTCAAGATTAATTGTGATTCACAAAGCGCTATAGCCCTAGCAAAGAATCATGTTCATCACGAAAGAACCAAGCATGTTGACACTAAATATCATTTCATCAGAGATGTGGTTGAAGATGGCAGTGTTACTCTATCTAAAATCCATACTAGCAAGAACCCAGCAGACTTTCTAACTAAGGCCTTACCAGGGCAAAAGTTTGATCTCTGTTGTGAACTCCTCAAGATAGCTTGAGAAACCAGCACGGCAGGTAACTTCGTTATCGATACACCTCGCACAAGAAGAAGTAATAAGGTTAGAGCAAACAAGTTACTTCTTATCGATAACAAGGAAGCTCAATGGTTACAAGGAAGTTACCTGCTAGGAAGATGCGAGGCAAGGAGTTCTAAAGGAAAGGAGTTCTCAGCTCGAGGTGGAGCAGCTGAGAAAAGACCAAAACAGGAATGACTAACTAACGACATATGAGAGAACGTCTTAAACGGCAAAGCAAAAGCTGAAGGGAGACGAGTACCTCAAGCGGTAACAAAGAGGCTCGGTGGATCGACGGATAAAGATTAACGACATAGGAATGTCTTAAACAGCTAAAAACAAAGCTGAAGGGAGACATGAGTCGTTGATACAGCAAAGGAGACGCATACAAATTGCGCCTGCGAAGCTGAAAAAAGATCGGCAACACTGAGATGTTACTAAGGAATTTTCACTATCAAAACAGGATTAAAGCAGGGAAACTAAGGAGACATCAGCTAAAATTGAAGAATCGATGAACACTTACCGAAAAAAGGGGACGTCATATTTTCGGTGAAATTATCATCTCCGATGGCTAAAAAAAAAAAAAAGAAAGAAGAAGTCGCGATCTTCTCTCATGATAGGTGAGGATCGGAGTGAGAGGCGCCGCCGAAGAAACCTCGGTGGTGGGTTCACGAGACAGAGATACGAAGGAGCTGAGCCGGAATCCTTAAAAGGGGAGATGCAGTGGTGGATCGGAGATCCTGGACGAAGGATCTGTACGATTAAATGCCATCATCATTTTGGAATCGCCATCATCGTAAGAGTCGCCATGGAAGAAAGAAGAGAGCTCTAGACGACGTCGATGATACCAAAGGAAGGAGACACGAGGAGAAGAAATCATTTGGGCCCAAGGTGGAGTTTGTAGAAACTAGTGGGCCACAATTGATATTCTCAAGCCCAATATGCAGATCCTGCAACAAGTGAAGATTACGTTATTTCCTTTTATGACAGTGTCGGTCAAATACACAAAGTCATATAGGAATAGGAAATTTGTCTTAAGCCTATTGTAACAGGGAATTTATAAGGGGTTATATATAGAGCTTTAGGTTGGGGTTAGTCTTTACGGTTCTAAGCTTTCTATTGTGAAGATACAAGCTTAATTACATATTCTAATAAAGAGAATACGTTTTGGTTACAGTTTTTATTCTAAGTTCTTAAAAGCACAAGTAGGTTAATTCCTTACAATGATGATAAGTATGGAGATGAGAGAAGCATTCAATATTGCCATTTTCTGATTCGTGTTTATAGATTAATGGTTCTTGGCTGTGCGTGGGGTATTTATATGGGTAGACTGAATCATCTAGGTATACTGTATTTGTCACAAAATGTGTTTTCTTCAATTAAAATTTTGACTTTGCGTCTCAACTTGTTCTGATTTCTTTTATGTCAGTTATTATTTACTGTGGATAGATGTAATAAGCTTATTTAAGTCACATATGATATGAGTATTATAACTAATGTATATGTTTTACGTGCACGACATGTAGTTTGAGTTCTAAAAATGTGTTGATTACATAAAATAAATTCCAAGGAAACAGAACTGGAAAATGGGTTCTTTTTAGACGAATTTATATTGTTCGAGTGAAACAAGAGAAGATATGTACTGCAGGTATTTTTAATTGTAAGGGTTAGTAATCAACGATAGTTATTTTATGACAAACAATACAGTATGTTTTTAGGTATACGGACACCAAATATTTAGATCCAAAAATTGCTGATCCTGGCGGAATAGAAGGAATCACGGATACTTTTAAAATCTTATATATCCGTTACGTTTTCACCTCTATTCAAAAGTTCATTGTTTTATATGCAGTTTGTGAAGAAGTCTTTTTTGCTTTCAATGTTGTAATTGCAGACATTACGAGCCAACATAATTGTCATGAGATCGTTGGTGCTGATCGCCTTCGCCATGAGAAGTGATCTGGATCAAGCTTTCAAAGCTAGTTTTGTATTTGTTGGACTTTAATTAAATATTACAAACGGTTAAGAGTCAATGCATGTGTCCATTAAAGGCATCTCTTAAGTCAACCTATGTGTTGATTAAGAAAACCGCTTGAATCATTATATAAAGCCATCAAATGTCATACAGAGGAAGACACATAATTATTCTGATTCAGTCTTCTTCAGGGTCTCCCTACTACGGTGTCTTGTACAAAGATCGATAATTGTATCTTCTAGATAGACGTACACGAACTGCATATACCATTGTAAGGGCGAAATTTTGTCTTAGAAAATTGCTCAAACAAACCTCTATCAAACAACAATTAAGTTGTGAAAGGAAGAAAGGTAATCATCTTATTTATAAGAATTTATAAATTGAGTAATATTTATAAGGATTTATAAACTAAAACGTATTGAGTACTGAGACTGATTTGCATCTATACTTTTGTTTAACAGTATTCATGTTTCAATAAAACAAGGGAGATACGATTTTTTAAAGTCTATCAAAAACACAATAAAGCCTTCTTACACCTCTTCCACCATTGGCTCTAAGACCAATATGACTTTGCTTCATTGGCTCTAAAAGAGGATGTGAAAGAAATATTTGCTGTTCACAATTTCTAGTGTAACTAGAAAAAGGACATTATACATATTGCATTGATTTTTGGCATTAACCACAATTTAATTACAAAATTGAAGAGACTTTTACCTTTTTGACCAAAACTAATTGTTTTCAAGAATTAATGACTTTTGACCAAGATTTAGTCTCCAAAGAATTGTTTACTTTCTTTTACATTAAAATTTCATCTATGTAGTGATCAGTTACATAAAATAAAACTTTGATATAAAAATAAATTTTTGGACCATGATCCATAAACCATCATTTAAACTGAACATAACTTCGAGTCAATCTTGACTCGATTAAGGGCTTGCGCTTGATTTAGTATGAGTTCACATTTCTCTACAATTATCTAAGGTACTTAACCATGTTATACTTCTCTACAATGTCCATTTTGTGATATTGAATCAATAATCTTAGGACAAAGATTTTTCAATTAAACAAATTCAGTTTAACATATGTATTAAAACTGAGTTCCTATAAAGTATTGGGTAGAATCACGTTTTCAAAACATTAAGATTACTGTTGGTTGAAAACATAGAACATTAAGATTTTATTCAAATTATTTCAGTGCACAAGACATTGAACATTCTGTAATGAATTAATCACATACATGAAACAATAAGAAGGATAAGTACAATGAAACGCAAGGATGTAAGTAATGTTTAACATCAAAAGACTTTGCTAAAGTATTTGTAGAATAACTTATCAACCATAACTTGATAAGCTCTTTCAGTTGGATGGTAGCTATCCCAAAATATATAGGCCGACGAATTAGAGCATGTGAATGGATTATATGAGTTGCACATATAAGAAATTTCGAGAAAACCAGTACCGCAACAAGCTCTATCAGCTACCTCGAAACCTGAAACATAATAGGATATTTACTTAAAACTTAGTCCACGTTTTTAATACAAAGGAATAAAAATATATATATATATATATATATTATGTTTGTGAGATGAATTAACCGTATTTTTTAGGATTTTGGATCATGTCCAAAAAGGTCTCATAAACATCAACGTAGAAGATAATACCCTCCAACTCTCTATCTAAAGATTTCAGTGCTGGAGAAAGTCTAGTGTTGAATTTTTTTGCCATATTGTTTAAGGGTTTAACACATTCTCTTGTTAATACACTTCCACGCACTGATCTTTGAAGTGGTACACATCCAACAGGAAGTGCACTAAACACCCCAATTTTTCGAGCTCCAAGCTTGTGTAATTCCTAAATATTATTAAATAAATAATATTATTAGTTGTTATTTTATTGTTGTTTCATTTAATATTTGAATAAATCTAACACACTTACTCTTACGAATATAACTGCTGATTTAGCCAAGAAAGAAGCATAAGATGCAGGGTTATATTTATGAGATTGGGCTATATAAGTGTGAGCAAGGTCATTGCTACTAGAAACCACGAGAAAAATGCCGCGGTTCAAGATATGTCGAGCTTTTCTTTTTCCATAACGTCGTTTGATCGTTGATATATACTCTTTGAAATATATTAGTTGATCCCCCACTGATATCACCGACTACAAAAGATCAACAAATAAAAATTATATATTATTTACTAAATTTTTTTTTGAATATTTAGAGGTTCAATCCCGAAAGCCCTTAATTACATCCCCTTGGACGAGATCCACCCCATTTTAAACTATGTTACATAGAAACAGAAGCGGATACGTGGAAGCGGAAGCGTAAAGAAGCGCAGATGCGATATTTTTTAAAATATTAGGAAACATATACGTGTTGAAAGCGTATATCCATATATATATATATATATATATATATATATAATAATTTTAAAAAAAAAATTACACATAAATTTTGAAATAAAGCATTTATATAAGATTTTTAAAAAAAATTAGGACTAAAAATTATATGATTTAAATTTGAAATAAAGCATTTATTTATTTATAATAATTTTGAAATGATTTTATATTAAAACTGTAAAAATACACATAAATTAAGTTTACAAAAATATATTATATTAATTATTTTCAATACTTCATAAATAATTGACTCAATATATTTCAATATGTGTTATATCTTTAATAAAATATCTCAATGCATAAAGATAATTTATAATATTAGTTTTAATATTTGTATATTTCTAACTCTATATTCATTACTATTATTATTTTTATTTAATATAGATTAAAAACTATGGTTTTATATTTGATTGATATATATTGCAATTTTTTTTAAAACAGAAGCGTGATTCCAAAACGGAATCGTAAGCTTCCAACGTGTTTTTAAAAAAAAAAATTTAAAAGCGTTTTGGAAGCGAGATTCCACAAGCTTCCACAAGGTTCCGATTCCGATTCCTGTTCCGAAGCGGGAAGCGGATCTCCGATGAAGCTTCCATGCAACATAGATTTTAAATAGCATTCTTTAGGAGAGGAAGCCTCTCTCAACCAGAACTGGATCCATGACTTTTCAAAATTCTTACTAGGTAATTTAAGAGTTTTAGCCTCCAATCCAACTCCCTATTCCTAAATAAATAAAACTAATTAACTATAAGTATATGATGACATACCATAGTTTCGGCTGTCAATGGATCATAACCTGATCCTCCAGACGCAAATGTTATACCTTTCAAAAGATTTCTAGGCTTCAAATTTGGACTTAGGTATGCTGGTAATGTCTTAGCCAACCCCAATTTTTCCGCTGAAACAAAATTGGTTAAAGCAAGTGCAGAACGATGTAAAAATAGTTATAACTTTATATAATCAAATATAAAAAATAATTCAAACAATTACCAATAAGATCAGAAGGAACTTTTCCATCAGAAAATCTTCCAGTAGCCAATCCGCCGGGAAAGTCTTTGCCATAAGGAGGGAAGTTGGACTTAAGAAAAGTTGAGAGATTGTTGTTGTTACCAGTATCCATTATTGAATCTCCGAAAACTATTAATGCAGGGATTTTAGCCTTCGTTCTTTGCTTTGCTGCATCCGCTTGGACGGCTAATACCAACACGAGCCATAACATGTAAAGCTTCATTGTTGGTTTGTTTAGTTTTCTGTCGAGATTTGGTTTGTGTTTTTTAGTTTGTAGACATGCATATATATATGGGTCCCTTCATATCATGGATATCGCTTAATATTTATTATCAAAAAAATAATATTTATGATCAATAAAAATGTAACTAATTTGTTTTCAAATTGAATATACAACTTTTGCAATACCGTAACCGTAACAGCAATTTGGTATAATCACTCAGTAATATGTCACATTTTCGATATAGAACAGTATGTTTATATTAGCTACTACTATATAAGAAAATTTTCAAATCGTGGTGAATCGTCGCAAATTAAAACTGCTGTTAGTAAAAAATGCTACCAAATATGAAAGAAAAATTCATGGCTTTTTTCTCTGGCTGCTTCGATCATTAAATGCTACCAAAAGTTTGATTGTTGCACCTTTCATTATGGGTGACAAAGTTGGTTAACCTAATCAATGATCTAACTTAATCTAACCTAAAAATTCCAAATTTATTTAGGTTTTAAGTATATTCAAAAGTCCATTTAGATTTAGGCTATTTAGCTAATAAATAAACTCATGACTTATTTTACTAGTATTTAGATGTATAAGTTAATTGGTTTCCTAATCATTTATTTATTTATTAAAATTGATTAATAAATAACTTCAGATATCATTTTTATTTAATATAAAATCTATCCAGATTTAAACCTATACAGCCCAAATACAATTAAATCTATCATTAACATTTATTTAAATTAATAAACAAACATTAATCCAAACTTGGCTCTTATAAAAACATTCAAGACATCAAACATTACCATTTTAGTAATGAGCTGATACTTTGACCCAAGAATCAAATCGTCCCAAATACACACATCCAATCTCTCTATATATTCATTCACACGGCATTAAAAGAGAAAACTGTTCAGCTTCGTCCCCGTTCATTTCTCCACCGCAAAAAGAGCGGCATTGGAGCCCTGTCCACGAACACTCTCCGACCATCTCTTGTTGTGTACTCATACTTCCACTGTGGTCCTACAAGCCATGCCATTGCGGTTCCACCAAGTAAGCCACCAATCTGAAATTCACCAGAGATGTTATTTCTCAGACATCTACTACTGTTTAATAAATTTTTAAGGCATGATTTGGTTACTTACATGTCCCCAGTTATCTATGCCTCTTGACACTAAACCCAATGTCTGCATTATCAAAAACTTGTTAGAACTTGAGAAAGATTATTCAAATTTAAAATGTTGTATTACTAACCATGTTTAGGGCAATAACTTGAGCTATCTGCATCAGATCTTCATTCCCACCTCTGACCATTTGTTTGTGTCTCATGACAAATACAGCTACCGAGCCAACCTACAAAAAGGAAAAGAGGTTATCATTTAACAAACTTCATTTCGTATGAGAACAAAGGGTTATGGTTCCAACAGACTTACCAATCCGAAAATTGCACCGGAAGCACCAACTGATGGCGATTTGTTGAGCCAGTAACTCATTGCTGAACCTAGAACTCTTAAGATGGTTTCTGTTAGTCAACTATAATCACCCAACGTCAAAGAAAGTCTATGAGACATTAATTACTTGCAACTGCAGATGTCAAGTAAACGGCGAGGAATCTCTTTGGGCCACCTAAACTCTCAGCAGTTGGTCCAATAGAATTCAAAGAATAGCAATTTATCTAAACACAAAGGAGGAAACAGTTTAGCCATACATATAAAAAAGAAGTAAACAGCATTGACTAGAGAATAGAACTTAAAAGGGTTGAATGGTTGATGAGAAACTGACCATGAGATGCATAGGATTTGCATGAAGAACAGAAGATGTAGCCAGTCTCCATAACTGACCTCTATCGATCAAGCTGTTAACCTTGGCTCCCCATGTCAGCACTCTGCCATTGGATGCAACTTGTGCAATATACATTCTGTCATGACACACAAGAATGAAACCCATAAGACTAAAGCATTTCTCTAATGCAACATATCAAAACCAAAAGACATGATAACAGAGAGAACTAAACACATACATAACGTTAACAGCAAGGAGGACGTTGGTCCACCTACGTCCACTGCTTGTGTTTCTCTTGGAAGCCTCCTGGTTTGATGATGATGATCCTTCATCACCTCTAGGATCTATCCTACTCTCTCCTCCTCCATTAAAGAAACATATTGATAGCAACGAAGATCTGATATCATCTCTGGAGTGGAGGAAGTTAGCCCTGTTGAACAGAACGAGTCTTCTTGAGAACTCCGTCCGTGCAGCATCAGAGACTTGCTGCAGTTTCTGTCAAAAGCAGCAGAGAGTCCAAGACAAATGATTGAAAGTTGAAACCTTTATACAGTAGAATTGCAAAAGAGCTAATCACAAAGCAACCCAGATGAAGAAAGTTTAAGCCTTTCTGTTCCAAAGATTTAAACTTTTCGGAGAAAAGTATAAGAAAGAGAGAGAGAGAGTAGCTAGAACCTGAAGTGAAGAGCGGATACGTAAGCCAAGGCGGAGGTGACGGCGAAGATGATCGCACGCGTGTATGGATGCGGCGGTTGCGAAACCTCGAAACGCCGTGGATCCAGATTCCGGCGGCCAGAGATTATGTTGAGATAATGACAAAAGTACCATCTCCTTTCACGTTTCTCAGTTTCGAACTTTGGGACCTTTGGTTTTTTTTTTTTTACCTTTGGTACGGTACACTCTGTTATATGATGTTTTGGCCAAAAATAATACTTCTTCCGTTTTTTAATATAAGTCGTTTAAAAGCTATGCACATAGATTAAAAAATCATTTACTTTTTATATTTTTAAAACAAAAACATCATTAATTATTACATAACCACAATTCAACCAATAAAAAAATAAAAAATATATTATCATTGGTCAGACAATATTAATTATTAATAAATATTACATAAAAACCAAAAACGACATATAATTTGAAACAAATTTTTTTTTCTAAAACGACTTATATTAAAAAACGGAGAGAATATTATTAAGAAATCTATTTAGGGCCATCTATTTATTTAAAATCTCTCTTATTAGATTATTTTAATTTTAGGGAAATATTAGATAAATTCATTGTTTCCTAAATTCTAAACCAATTAAATTGAATATTTTGTCAAACAGATGACATGCAGGTTCCATTTCTTTCATTTTTCAAATTTATTATGAAAAAATATTTTCCTTTCCAATTTTGATGAAGAACAATTTATACAAATTTTCTTAATTCTTAATTTTTCAAATAAATTTGTGTTCTTTTTCTTAGTTCAACAAACGGTCACCCATCAACCATCTTATTATATTTTTAATAACAAACATTTTCTAAAACATCTTATAGGAAACTAGATTGTTTGTCCGCGCTACGCGCGGAAAGTTGTTTTTTGATAATAAAATTATTACGGAAATTAAAATATAGCATGGAAATAAAACTGTATTAAAATATTTGTAGAATTGTGTACGAAGTAAAGAGGAGTTTGTTTATTGTTTAACAACGTAGACAAAAGAAAAAATGGTTGTGCTTCAGAAGAGTGGGTTGGAGGGATATTGGAGTCTGTAAATTTAAAAAAAAGCCAAAATAGGAACATAACTTGTAAATTGATAAAGAGGAATCAAACTCGGTGTAATATTTGATCATGTACTTTGTAGAGTTCCTTAGTACTCTTTTGGTGGAAGAAGCTTATGTGATGTTTTTCCCAGTTGTTTGGTGGCTAAAGGGCTGCCAATCATTTAAATGGAAACTGTTGATCATAATATATGAGATATAGATGTTGAAATTATCATAGAATGTTTTTTTTTATCGTTGTGAGCTGGGAGATATATAAAGATTTCTTTATAAATTATATTCTTCACTTTCTTTACGTGTGAACTCCGATCTTCTGCATAAAACCATCCATTCAGTGAACATAGTTTTTTCAATGTCAGGCTTTCGGAGAACACGCCCCAGATCATCTGTTTCTTTAATTGTGATATTATGTTCACATTCCAAGTGAATGATTAGCTTTTGGACTGATGGCTTCTTTTTGTGAATGTGGAATGCAAATGTTCACCACATAGACTCACAAGCTGTTAAGTAGCGACAGTCGATGAAGTCTTGGAATGCCCTGCATAGAGCACAGTGTGGTGTAAATGTGAATAATTATTTATTATATTTTATTCACAATTTTGTATTACAAAGTCTATAGAATTACCTGCTTTAAAATATATATAGGTTTTTGTATTTATTATTTGGTTGTGTTAAGAATTATTATACTCGTTTTTTGAATTAATATGTATTGAATATAATATTTAGTGTAAACGTTTAGAATGTTTTTTTAGATATAAGAGTATAAATTATGCTGACTTTGAAAAAGTATAACTTAGTAATAGTAGAGTATATTTGACATTAAACTTCAGAACACATAGTAGTCTATATTTTCTAAAAACCATGTAGGCATAGTTTGATTCATAATATAGTATCCAATGTGTATAGTTTTTTTTAAATAATTGTTTACCCTAGGGAGGTTTTTAAAGTGATTATTTTTAAATTTATTATTTTATTTTTATTTTTTTCATCATTAACCTTTGAGGAATTCTGTAAACCTAATTGATTAAAAATACAAAATATTCAATACAATAGTTTTTTTTGGATCCACCTTTACACTAAATTTGTGTTAAAACTTACATCTAGGGGTGTTCATTCCGGATATCGGTTCGGTTTCGGTTCGGTTTTTTTCGGTTTTCGGTATTTCGGTTAGTAAAATATAACTACCATTCTAAATCCATATTTACATCGGTTCGGTTCGGTTTATATACCGTCGGTTTTTGGTTTATTCGGTTTTATACCAAAAAACATAATTATTTTGTTTGAGATCATATTATATGAATTTTAGAGTCATATTGTCAACACAGTCATTTATTAAAAATATATTACATGTTCAAATAGATGAACAAAAAAGTAAAAATGCTTCTACCATCAAATAAAATAATCAATTCTATAACTAAAATCAAAGCTTGAAATTTTGAAAATAAAAATATGAAACAAAACAAAAACATAAAAGAAAAGTTTTTTCACTCTTCCATATTTAGTGTTCATTAAAGTCATGTTTTTTCAATTGAAATTTTTCCATTAATTATTGTCCATCAAATTTATAATCTTCATATTAATTAAGTGAAGACTAAAATAAATCAAAAAGATCAAAAAAAGACTTAGAAAATAAGATGTATGAATTGCGATGTATTGTTATTTAATTATAGTTCAAATGTTTTACAAATTAAGGTTTTTTATTACTATAAAATTATGGTAATAGTTATTAACACAAATTTAACTTATGTAACAAATAGATTTTCATGTATTGTTTTAAAATAGATACATATTTATATGTTTCTACTTTTAATCGGTTTTGTTCGGTTTATTCGGTTTAATCGGTTATATACCAAACCATATCCAAATCCTACGGTTTTTATAAAATTATATCCATTCGGTTTATATGGTATATACCAAAACCAAACCATATTGTCTATTTCGGTTCGGTTCGGTTCGGTACGGTTCGGTTTTACCATATTGAACAGCCCTACTTACATCTGATTACTTTGGAAACTGGTGTATTTTTTTGAATTTTTTTGGTGGCTTTTAAAACATGTGTTGAAACATCTTGGTTTTAATGTCCTCGGCAATTGCAGGGAAAAGAAACATTTCCTTCAAGTTGGTAAGTAAATCTGAAATATTTTTATTGTAATAACTAATATTTATGTCCGCTGATTAAAATAAGTATGCTAATATAATTTGAATAGACAACAATGGTGAATTTATAATCAAGTTCTCAAAAAGGTCTGTTGAATAGTTTGATATAAAGATAACTTTTATAATTTGATTGCTCATTAGACTTAGCATATTATTTATATTTTATTAGCTTGATATCATGGGGGAAATAGCGAAGCTGTAGAATAGCTTGATATTATAATAAGCATACAACTATGTATCTGTGTGTATACTGGCATACTTATAGGAAACCATTTAGCCAAATTAATAGTTACTAACATCTAACATTTATATGTTGGCCAAGCGTGGTTTGGCTATGCTTTCCAGAGTTTGGCTTCTCATAGTGTTCTATATTTTTCGTATATACTCACTGGAAACACAACCTATGTGCCAGGGAACTAAACAAATCAATAGGTAGACAAAAAACCAAAATTCTATCCTATGATAATCTGTCTTTTTGGAAAAAAATTCCACAAAAAAAAATATAGTCTAATTTTTTTTAGACAAAGGGGACTTAATCTAGGTGTTTTGTTTTGTTTTCAAATATTTTCTAATCGAGGGAGATATAAAACTTTTAATCCACGTTCAATGAAAATCAAAACTTGTATTAAAAGTAAAATCAAGCTAATGAGTGACATAGACTTTTATGGAGATAATATATTGGCTCTGTTTTTTTATGTAAAGATTTACAATTATGGGAAAAAATATATTCAACTTAGTTGTGCAATTGATTCTTTTGATATGAGGCATAAATCAAGGCATTAGATATTATTTGGTAGCACTAATTTGGGTCCGGTAATTTTTTAAAAAAAAGTTAGTATCATGCTTTTAACGTGAAACTCATGCTGATTCAAAAAAAGTTAGTACCATGCTTTAAAAAACAAATTGTTTCCAAAATAGATTCAAAAGTATGAAATAAGCAGAATTAGGAGAAAGAGTCAAACAAAAGCCAAAAAAAACTGGAAAGCTAAAACAGATAAGTGTAGTAAAAGTTGCATTCTTTGCCACGATGAGAGGCATATTAGTTCCCATCTTTAGAACGTTTAGCGTTGCCTATCTCAACACCATCACCCATCCTTTTCAGCCCTACCTCTGCAGAATCTTGAGGGCTTTTGGATGGCTCAATAACGTCATACCCAGTCGCAAGTGTTCCATTACCAGAGCCACTAATTTGATCAGCAACTGGATCTTGTGTAGATAGTGGAGCAGATGGGGACAGGACCTTCGTCACGGTTATTACCCGCGTCCTGCCTGAAAAATTGTGCTCAGTCACCTTTACATTGAACTTGTGTGTTTGCCCTATGGTGTTGAGCAGAGCTTGCGGAACGGGCACCTCGAATCCATTTTCTTTATTTCCATTGGCCTGGCATGTTTTAAAATAGTTGTTAGCTGAGACCGTAAGTGTGTAAATAAACAACTCGATGGTAGTATATTATACTAATCTTTTAGGTAATGAGTTTGTACCTCAAAATAATTGCTAACCAACTCCGACGCATGCTTCCCTGTTAGCTCACGACCGGCATCGCCAAGGAGAACAAAAACAGCCTCATCACTCTTATCATAAACATAATCTTAGCTAGGTACCTGGCATTAAAATATTAGCAGTTAGTCACCGCTAAACTAAAATTGAATCAAGGGGTTAGAGTTCATACTGTGGTTCACCGGCAACATCGTTCTTGCCACATTTTGCGCACATAAGGGAGGTTGGCCCTTTGGTTGCCTTTGTTTTGAACCCACTGCATGCTATATAATACCAAGAAGAGTCGTGGACAACATCATCGATTGTCGCAGTGCACACAAAGAAAGCATCCTGAGACAATGTGTAAGCAATTAAGATAAGTAAAAATATGTTAAACAATGAATTAGAAACAAATATAATTTTTTATACCTTCACAGCTCCCTGCTTCATGTAGGAGAATATTTCTCCAATAGTCAATGTCTCAGTTTTTGTAACCACATCTGCATTGACCTGCTTGGCAATATATGGATTTATTTCCAACCTGCTCCAACGTTTGAAAACATTTCATAACTCAAACTGATTGTAAGTGGCAAGGGTTCTAACTATTATATACTAAATTTTTAAACATACCAGTCGATATACTCTTTAGTTGGTTGGACCTCGTAGTCAAAAAGACCCGTGAGGAGGTCATGGATGTGAGAGCAAGTGTGCCTGTAGTATTATGTTGTCATAGACAAAGGCAAATGAAACAGAAAATATACATATTAGTTCTTTGTTTATGCTTTTACTCTCTATGCGATATTTATAAAAATTAAACAACTACAAAGAACAAAGCTAAACGACTGCGATGACACAGAGGTAAAGTATATGGGCTATACGGAGAATTTAAGATTGTAAGGTGCGATTCAGTCTGAGATAGTGAAAAGCGTACCTCCTAAACGTTTGGGGTAAACAGTAGTCACCAAAATCACGGAGGGAGTGTTGTCAGAAGACTTGAACTTCTTGCAGAAATCCACAGCAGCTTGGTCCCAAAGATAGAGCTTCATAACAGGTCCCCCGCAAATGATTAACATTTTCAGTTTTGGAAAATACCATAGTGTACTGTGTGATTTGGACAAAAAGGTAAACGTAAACACTTACGCATGCGACTGCACATGCACCAATATACGCCGAGTGGTTGCGAGCTCGGCATCGTCAATGAAGGGACGCATATTGAGGCTCTAGCCGTTAACCAGTTTCAAGTGTCCAATAACATCTGGTACAGGTTGAGAAGCAGAATGTTGTTGAGAAAGCTTATAATTAATAAGTTATGAATTTAAGATAACACCCTAATCTAAAATCAGATACTGTTTTTTTGTAGATAGTTAGCTACTAATTGTGAGATATTGTGTATAAAATAACAAACCAAGTATGTGGAAGCAACATATTACTAAATGATAGAAAACTTACCGTAAAGATCACTTTTCATATCACAGCCAGCTTCGAAGTCTTCATAGGAATGGAACCGGAAACGGTCCTCCTCGAAGTCCACGGGATGTTCTCAAGGGGCACCAACTCGGAAGTGTGGGAGAAGGAGATTGTCACGCTGTGAGCAGCAACCCGGAACACCTCTTTGTTTCTGGATCCGTAGAAGCTGGTGAGAGTGTAGAGACCAGACCGCCTTGTCTCATATGTGGCATGAATTTTTTGATTCTTCCTGGTGGGACAAAGCCTTGAATAACGGTCTCCTGCAAACAAATGAAGTTCGAGCGTAAGTGAAAAAAAAAAGAATAACATAATTAAAATTCAAAAGAAGCTCTCCAAAGCGGTTTCAAAGTTAATCTCTTCAACATCATAAGAAAAACATGATACTAAATATTTTTAACAGTAACAAAAGCAAGAGGTTAATCACTTCAACATCATACGAAGAACATGATACTAAATATCTTTGACAGCAACAAAAGCGAGAGGGTTAATAACCTGTTCGTCGATGAGAAGCATCTCAAGACCGATCAGAGTCTTTTGCAGTGGGTTTCGAGCCTCCCAGAAGTGAACCAGACGAAACCGTAAATTGGTTTCCTGAGGACCCAAGGATACTTCGTTGAAGAGCATTAGTTCGCGATTGTCATCGGAGGAAACATGCGTCTTGCCGTTCGCTTTAACCACGGTGGATTGAACGGGATTAGATCCGGTTTTCGACTCGCCGTTGCCGTCGGAGGAGGAGATGATCGATTTGCCGTTTGGCTTTGTCGACATAGTGTTTCGTTGAGGAGAGTGAGTTTTCGATTAGGGTTTCTAAAATGAAAAGGCATCTTTGTATAAATAGGGACGAAACAAAGAAAACGAAACGAAACTATCAATGGATGATTGAAACAAAGAAAACGAAACAAAATATTGACATGCTTAAAGTTTATTATAAAGGAGAAATTGATTGACGTAAAGCATAGATCTGAACTCATTCTTCAGGTTTTTCAATCGGAGAAAACGAAAGGGTAGAGAGGAAGATGCCAAGTTCGTTTGTTAATTTGGAAAAAAAAGTTCAGGCCCAAACGTGAATAGCAGAAGCAGGACGAAGCCCACATGTGTAAAAAACAGAATATGATTGGTTGATTATTTTGTAATACGTGGCATAGCTATATGATGAGGATATCTTCCTTTTAGTATAGTATAGATTCTCTACTAAATATTATTTTTCTAATTTTTCTTTTTCAGGAAAATTAATAGAAATATTAATTTATAGTTATTTAAAATCTATGATAAAATGATACATTTATGTAAAACATTACGGTGTCATTTTACATTAATTAATATAAAGAAATATTAGTTGAAAATTATGAATTATAATTTTTAAGAAAATTAATTGAATTTGTTGAATTGCTATGAATTTATAGTTATTTAAAATCTATAATAAATGATACATTTATGTAAAATAGTAGCGTGTCATCTATAATAAATTTTGCAGATTTTTAAGTTTTATAAATTTTAATTATTTATTAGTAGGTATAACTTGTGACTTATGAATTATTCATCTTAATATCTTATGAAAAAAGCAAGATGCTAATATTTATTGACGGAATTCGTGGTGTTTTGCTAATAGAAAATAATGTGCTGCTTTCTAAGAAACTTGGGATTTGTTTTTTTGACTGGAGGGAAGTGACTACTTAAAAATGGGAAATTTGGTCATCATTCTATGCACAAGACAGCATGCTATTGTTTCTTGACTGCTTAAAAATTCTTAAAAAACGATTCAAAGAACCTTAAAAAGATATTAATGGAAGAATCTATCTAATGATGAAAGAGTGATGCGGCTGAAAGAAGGGTATGAAAACGATTCAAGAACCTTAAAAAAGTTGCTCAAAATCTATTGGGTCTCTCTCTGATACTTGTTTTACTTTGCAGGTATATCAAAGAAGGAAGCACAGTGAGTGTCATTGGAGTGGTACAGAGAAACGAAAGCGTGTTGATGATAGTGCACGTTCCCTGCAAGTCTTGAAGGCATTGTGTTGAGATGTGAAGATTCATCCAATGTAGACGCAATTCCCGTCTAGTGCGGTTAGTAGCAAGTCTTTTTTCTTGTTCTTCTTCCACGGTTGGTTCACTTCGGCTTCATAAAATATTTTTCATGAAATCTGAATTGTGTTCTTTGTTGGTGGCTTTTCACTCGCTCTGCTGAGATGATTCCTTTGGTTTGTGGTCTTATGGTAGTTTTTTTTGCCTCTACAATACTCTGTTGTTTCATTAGTCAAAAAAAATCTCTGTTGTTTCTTCTGCATATATAACTAATTTAATATATACATTAGTGAAAGCAAAGACAGTAAAATACTGCAGAATATAGATTAATACACGTAGAAAAAAAGAGACTCTCAAATCTCCAAACAATAAGCCAAAACTCTAATATACTAAGAGCAGGACTTGGTTATACTTGTTTCTCCGTTGGTTGATTCAAGAGGTAGAAAAAGTGTACAATCATAGCAACATGCTGATCACAAGCACATACACACATATACAGATGTTGGCTCATAAGCTGTTTAAAGAACACTATTGAAAGAAGCATAAACTTAGGCGAAGCTCTGACATTCAAAAAGTTTATAATCTATAATCACAGTAGTACGATGAATGTTTCCTAAAGAAAAAGGTGAGAAGAAAACCCCTTCAATTCCAGAAACCATTTTGGTTCTAAGTAACCTGGTGAAGGGCAATAAATTTCTTCTCGCTGAGCAGTAGAAATGGCCTGGTACCTAATCCCTATTCTCAAATATTGGTTAAATTTTAAGATCAAGGGCCAAGAGGCAAACAAAATCTCAGTAGTTCGAATTAAAAAAAAACTGTCAGCATCATTATAGCATACCTTTTGTACTCTCTGATATGTTTGATCATTGATCATCATCCACCTGCTGATACATTCCAACTTTAAAACAATCAATTGAATAAAAGAGTAAAAACCAAAGCATACTTACAACGTTTACTGCCCAATTGTTCTGGATACAATTTACTTTAGCCCTGTTCGCTATCTCAGTTCCCGTAGTGTAAACATATTCTACGATAGTTGGGTTACTCAGGAACAGAACCGAGCTATATGTGCATATATCTTTTAAGCTCTGGAAAAACAGCAAAAGTGAAGACTAACGACATAGGATATATATTTTTCTTAAAATACTATACAAACAAAATTAATAGGAATCCACACCTTAATTTGTGATTAAATAAGAAAAATATGTAGAAAGAAAACCTTGTTAGAGAAAGACTTCGTGCGGGGAATTTTTTTAATCCCCTGATTCCTATGGTTGGTCTTTGGAACAATCTTGATTCTCGTTCTCTCAGATCTTCGTAGAATCACAGCACCAATAACCTACAGCATGTGCATGAATGCATCAAATCATTAAGAAAAGAAACATGGTGTTGATTTCAGATGAGAACATAGCATATTTATCCTAAAAACAACAGTTTTTGAAGTTTATTCAATAATATACGACGCTGCCGAAGGTGGGGATTCCGCTGGATAAGCAAAGAATGGATACATTTATAATCCTAACTACTTAATATCATATTCGAGAACGATCGTAAGAAAAAAAAGAACCTTTCTTCTATGATGGCCGAAAGACGAATCTAATGGATTTTACGGATATCCCTGCAACTTCCGGCGACCAGAGCATCCTAATCCTCCTTACTCAATCCCCCGCTAATCATCTGCTTATATAGAATGAGAGCCAACCGACGAAGAAGGCAGAGAAAAAAGTGGGAACGTCAACGGTGAAATTACTCCTCGAAACGGATTTGGAGAGAAGAGAAATTGAAGAGGTAAGAGATGGAAGTCGAAAAGTGAAGAACGAAATTAGGTTTCGTCGGCCATCAATTGCAGATTGGACTATATAGCCTACAGATCAGACAGGCCAAAAACAACAGAAGCCCAAACAAAAAACTATTAATGACGTGGAAGAATGCTGCTCCACCATTGGCTGATTTTATAGTCCGAGCTGGACAGCTTAAAAGGGCTTATTATTGCCCTTTTAGTATAGGTTAGATAATATTTTTTTAGCTTTCTTTTCTTGCAGCTCTGAAAATAATTTTCAAGTAACAAACCAAAAAAATTGTTTATTAGCACACAGTTTTATGAAATCTTAGCTATATAATATTTCTGAGAAAGAAAACCGTTTCAAAGTTTATGATATCAGTTATAAGTTAGTGAAGATTGCACATTAAATGTTTAGAAGAGGTTAATAATAAGACGTCTGACTCTCACAAATTCATAGACAAGAGCATAGATAAAGAGACAAACGATTAGCATGAATGTTGAAGGAGAAGTAATGTTTCTTCATTTATTCACAAGCGAGCTTGGTGTCAAAGCTGCTCAAGCAAATCGCAAACGCTTGAAACGCAGACAACGGATACCTATAATCCATCGTGAACATATCTTTCCCCACTTTACCAAACTGTAGTATCACTTTATCTTGCTCTCCATGAGCCCCCGGTGCTGGTGCAACGCCGCCTGTCCCTTGCGTCTGAGGCTGTCTCACCGCCACAAGCTGGAAATTCTTAACGGACGCAACGGTCACACGTCCACGGAAATTCAAACACCAACACTGCAACTGCTCGTGCCACCTCGGCTGCTTGTTCTTCAAAACCAACGGCCTGAAACTCGTTTCCTCTTGGTCCTCCTCGCATGATACTACTCCCATCTCAGAGAACCTAGAGCTGCTGAAATCTACTGAACGGTAGTCGAGTGATGACTTGGAGAACGAGATGTTGCTGCGGAATGACTCGTCGAGACGGCCAGGGACGAGCTTCTCAGGTTGGTTAGGAACCGAGCCGCCCGGTTCGAGAGATGAAGTTGGGATGGAGTTCATGGTGCAGTGCATTCTCCTCGGCCCTCGCGTGCCCAGCACGTTGAGCTCGTATGTGATCTGAGCAATGTTGTAGCTACCTGATGGGACTTTAGGAGAAACTCTTTTAGAGTGGAATCTGCTTCTGCTTGTTTGGTCAGTGATGAGTGCGCTTGACGAAGATGGTGTGTTTTGTGGTGGTTGTGTGTCGTAAACCAAGAACTTTGTCCCAAGAAAGTTTGATCTGCGAGATGGAAAGAATCTTCAATAAGTGAGTGGGAATCAAAAAGTAGCTCAAAACTATCAAGGAGCTCAAAAAACGAACCTGAGCTTTCCGAGGTAAGAGTTACTTGATCTTGAGATGTTATCTGCATCCATGGAGATAATGTACTCGGTTCGAGTAGTTCTACGAGTTCGTTTAGCTGAAAGAAGAAACTTCCCATTCTCCACAAGTAGAGCTGAAAAGAAAAAAACATAATGCGACTAGTCTTCAGACATAAACTAATGAAACCCAAACTAAATGTTCTAAAAATCGGTCACAAATGAAACGGTTTATGCTTCTCAAATCGGTTTAAAACGTTCTAAACTTGGTTAAAAACAATCTAAATTGGTTTAAATCAATCTAAATTGGTGTAAATCTCTTCATCAAAGCAATAATATTAGTTCAAATCCCACAAATTTGTCTAACTTCTTTCTTTTTTTATATATCAAACTTTTATAATTCTTCAATATAATTTTCTAAATTAATAATTTGTTAACAACTAGGCTTTGCCTAAGTCGCCTAGCGATTTTTTAAACATTGTTTCCAAGACATGCAGCTAAGTCCCTAACAACAACGCTTACCAGGACTTAAACAAAGGAAGAGATGAAACGTTAGCTTTGATTTATCCCTCTTGATGAAACACTGAATCATTGGATCGCGTGGCCCTGGCTGAAAAAACATTAACAACAGCAAACAAAACCTTCTTCATCAGTTTGTTTTGAACTAAAAACAACACAAAAGAGAAAATTTGTCATGAGGACTGAACCTGTTTGAGGGAAACTGGAAAAGTGAGCTTCCCGCAGATTTCAGGAGACAGGACAATGTCTTGGCACATAGCTCTCCACGACCGACAAACAGAAGCACAAGCCACCACATGTTTTCTTGCAGGCCAAGTACTCTCACTCTCCTCTAATCTTTTGATCACATCCAAGAGCAGCTCAGGAGGAAGATTAGCCCATCTGCTTGTCTGAACTATCAAAGGTGACAAGAGGTCACGTGAAGATGAATACTCACAAGAGCCCTGAGATTTCCCTTTGTGAATCCTGAAGTCGAAACTCCTCCTCGACAAGCTCCCAAGCCCATCTCTCAAATCTTGAACAATGCTCCTAAACGACATTTATCTTTCTATTTCCAGATCCAACAAAGAGAGCTTCAGAGTGAGATGAGAGATTCCACTGACTGTGCATAAGATTAAAAAGGCGTTAAAGCTTGGCAATTCTGAGTCACCTTCTTAGTAAGTAAGAAACTAAAGTTAAAAAAAAAAAAGCCAAGTGGAGGCTAAAAGAGAAAGACGATTAGCTAAAGCTTCACTGCATGCCCAATAAAGAAACTAGGCCATAGCTTTTAATCAAGCAAAGAGAAAACTTTTTCTTTATGACAAATAATTTATCAAAGAGAATCGGATATCAATTCCACCAAATGCAAAATCCAGATCACATAACTGTGTAGAAGGTAAAATCAAGAGTCAATTTGATAATTAAAGCAAAAATAAATTAACTTAAACAAATTCGTATGTAACATAAGAATCAGGATATCAAACGGTTTCCATAAAATTAAATCTCGAAACTTTACAAAATCTCATCTGATTTTCACTTCCTATAAAGTCAAGATTTTTAGTTAATTTTCAGATGAAACTGTTGTTGGGTTTAGGACATATAATCTCAGTGCATAAAAACATCAAAGACAGAACAGAAGAAGGGTTAGAGAACGAACCTTTTCAGACAAGAAGGTGATAACTCAGAACCTTCAAAGACAAAACCCACCTAACCTTAAGCTTTCTCCGACCAAATCAAGAAGTTCAGCTAAAAAAGGTAGAACACAATCTGGGTCTGGCTCAACAACTCAGATCCTCCAGAGATTACGTGTAAACAGATCACACGGATTTAAGCAGATCCGTAGGAGACTAGAACAAAAGAACCCATAAAGTCAAAGAGAACAATTAAAACCAGAAAAAGATAAAGTCGTCCTTCTCTCTGCTTTTTCGCAGTACCAGGAGCCTTCTTGTCTTTTTTTCTTTAATAGTTCATTCACGAGCCAGCAAGTAAACAGTTAAGATTTTTTAATTATTATTAAATGATACTCTGGAATGCTTCTTCTCTGGATTTTATTGTACTCGAATTTATATGATTTTTTTTAATTATTTGTATTCTTGAGAGAGAGAGAGAGAGAATGAAATGGTAATAAGTGGACATTGTTAAGCGTTATTGTCCACGAGGCGGCATGACCTTCGCCTCGCATCATGCAAAGACCCTAACTATCATTTTGACTTTTTTGTGTGTGTTGATAAACCTTTTTACCTAATTGTTACTGGAAGAGATTTATCACCGTTTAACTTGGAGTGTTATCACTGACAAGCATTCTTGATTAATATATTTTCCCAGATTTGAATTATGTAAGCTGGTAAACCGATCCATCTAAGTTACATCTGATAGACTAGGAAGTAATTGCAATATCCAAACCATTTTCTCTGGATAGACTAGGAAGACTCCACCTCAAACCGTTCCATCTAAAATACATTCTGATGATTAGTTTGCCTTTTGATGGAACAAGGATGTATATCCTTCTACATACCGGTCTCTAAATCGAGCCAAAAATCAGAAATTATAATCCTTTTTCTTGGATCTTTTAGCCTCAATCTATATATATTCTGTAATTTATGGTTATCTCAGTTATCCATCTCTCGTCACTATATACTGTTTTTAGAATCATATTTCCCCTATCAAAACCTGCGACATGCATCATGCATGTTTTCTCTTCACAACTCAGAGAACCCTTACCTCACAAAATTACTCCCATTGTTCCATTTTCACTTTAATTGACAATGATAGTAATGAACTAAAAAAATCTGAATCATTTCCAAGGTATAACATCTAGAGAGAATGACAAAAAAGAGAGTTAATATCGAAGTTGTTATGCCTCTAAACAAATAGCACTTCTCTATACTTGATATTGATCAGGAGGTGTTACAGTTGACCAAAATATTCAATTAATTTATATCTTGAAGAATTTATTTAGGATTATATTTTCAGTAAATCATATATCCATAAATTTAATTTACTTTTACGAAATTAAAAATATGTAAATACAAAAAAAAATCTTAAGTATGGTCCATTCTAGTTATTTCAATCCTTTCAAATCGTTTTGCTATTAAAAGATGTGTAATAATTGCATTGCTTCCGAACCCATTGCATCCCTACCAAATCACATGGCTTCCACACTCAAATCGCTATCACACTTGAATCGCATTGCTATTTAAGAGAAGACAAGAGGGAGATAAGTTAGTCGGTTCCAATGAGCTACCCTAGAGTTGGGCCTGACAGAGGAAGAGAAGATAAAAATAGGACAATTAGCTGGTACGTGTTACCTATCCTATAGTCTAATAAAGAGAAGACAAGACATGAGCTCACTGGTTCTTAGCAAGTTTTCATACGAGTTGATACTAACATGGCAAATTGATTGGATCACTGAATCGTTGAATCGTAGTCCGACCAGCTTTAATTACGTTTCAAAGTTAATACATATGGTACTATTAGTAGTTAAATGGAACATCGTAGCAGTAATTATTGGTTATTGTCTATTGACTACAATAACAACATAAACAATACGTAATATGTTTTGCAGAGATAAAATTTTGAAACAAAGATTACAACATTATTAAATCTAAAATATGGATCTTAGTAAATATCAAAGTTCAAGCACCAGTCTTTCCTGCCTTTTTAGCATCTGCAATTACAAAAAAAAAACATTAGTTTCAAGACCTTTTTTGGTTTCACTCAGATGCTAAACCAACTCATCTCAGTATCTCACGACGTATGATCTGATTCTAATAGACAACACTGCTTTAAGTATGATAGAACATACAAAGCTAACCGACCGGTTAGGGTTACTACCGATTATACAAATGTACAATATACCGGTGTGGTAAGGATAAGGTTTCATTAGTTACCTGGGCCACATCGAATAGAGCACTTGCGATCGCATCGGGCCGTCTTTCTCGCTGGAAAACATAAAAAAGGTAGAAAGATTAAAAAAAACAGATATTTTAGACTGATCCCCAGAATTTGTGTAGCGTTGGGGATTCATATAAGTGGAGAGGGTGCTCACAGTCGCGCTGGACGCAGGCGGTGGAGCAACCGTCGTAGCAGTCTCCAGGGCCTAACTGAGCCTCAGCGACCATATCCAAATTGGAAGATAAAGCCACCAGAATCAGAAGAGCCGCCACTATTGTCACTTGCTTCTTCATCATTATTCTTTTGTTTAGATCTTTGATTTTTTTTGTTCCTTTCTCTTTCTTCAAATGTGAGCTTTTGTGGTTATTTATAGAAATGTCGCAGTTGCCAGGTTTGACCACTAGTCCATCCATGTACACGCGTCATGATTACTCTCCTAACATTATCTATCCCTTTAACATTACTGCAAAATTTATTTAATTTTTTTGGTCAAGACATTACTGCAAAGTTATCTACTGAATTTTTGTATATTTTTCGTTTACTATTCAAGATCGACGGTGGACCAACACAAATTAATGGACTAATTAGTGGTTATACCATTAAGTGTTCCATGATCCAACACAACTACATTAGATAAGTGATAACCTACCATCATAGCTCATTACGTCCCACACAAAATATCTAGGAAATTGTTTATTTTATCTTGAGCCGTTGGAATTAGTTGTCAATTTTTTTTCACGGAGAAAACACGACCACTTAGATACTGAAACACATTAGACACAGAAAATATATAGAGAATGAGATTCACATATTTTAGAGCAGCCTCAACCGCACCAACCTCACTGAGGTTCTTAAAAAATAAATATATTAATTTTTAAATAAAAGATAGTTAAATAATTAAATTTGATCTTTTGTAAAAAACTTAAACCAACACACAACTGACATTTCGATCTGGATTTCTTATGAGTTATCTGTTAATTAAGAACTTCTTGCTATTCTCTCTCTTTATTCCTAATTTGTTTCTTTAATTTTAATTATAAGTTATTCACTCAAGTTCTACCTTTTGGAGCTGCTTTCCACTCTTCCACACAATTGTTATTGCACCAATTGTATACTGCAAGTTTTTGCAAAATATACAGAGAATAAGATTCACATACAGAAAACAATAGTTGATTGATGATGGAATACACCGAAGTTATTGACGTAACATAATCCACGGCCCAATACCCAATGGTCATCGCCTCAACCCTTAACGGGCCCTTAAAAGCCTTAAACGGACACGCGCGTCAATCTAACGCCCGCGAAAGGCGCGTGGAAGAGGAGGTCACTCACTAACTTCCACAAGACGTGACGTCAAAGAGAGAAAATATTCTAATCTGGAGCCGTGAAGATGCTTCTTCTTCTAATCTCTTAATTTTCCTTCTCTGTCTCTCTCTCTCTCTATCCACCTTCCCGGCGTCATTCCTCGTCGCCGGTCTCGCAACACTAAACTTCCTTCGCTTGCGTGGATTACATTCATCCGGTAGGACTTACGATCGCCGTTGATTTAGTTGTCTGTTTAGGAGTACGATTTGATTCAGATTCAATTTGGGATTGTTTAATAGCTTGGAAAATATTTAATATGTCAGCAAAGAAAAATAAAAAGATTTGGATTAGTTGTGTATTTTTTTTAAATAGTTGTGGATCTGAGATGTGTTTTGCTCCTCCATGTGAGTTTAAAGGATTATCGAACATGACTATGGTTTGTTAGTTATTTGTTTATTAATTGATTCACTGCTATGTCGCGTGAATGTTCGGTCAAGCACGTTGCTTTTTTTTGAGCCTCTGGCATGTAACGTGTTTGCACATCTTCCCTTCTCTTTTATTACACTTCATTTCTATTGATCAGACACGACTTGCTCTCTCTCTCTCTTTGTACACTCTGTACATTCATTGATAGAACAATCTGTTTTGCTACAGGTAGAGAAACTTAACTGTTTCATTGTTTTTTGTCTCCTTCAAAACTCTGTTTTGTCCTTTGATCTTGTTAATACATATGTTGCTTCTTGATTCAGGCGTAATTTTTTCATAAGATGGTGAAGGCTAGAAGGGCTAGACGCAGGGTTTCTACTCGACGGATCAGAGCGAGACCATACAAGTTCGCATCTTCATCAAAGCGAGTTGTGAGGAGGAGCGTGTTCGCAAACACTTGTCCCAAGGCGATGGAGGAGAATGATTGGGCGGATGCTGTGTGCTCCGTCTGTATGGAGTGTCCACACAACGCTGTGCTTCTCCTCTGTTCGTCTCACGACAAGGGTTGCCGTCCTTACATGTGTGGAACCAGCTTCCGTTACTCCAACTGCTTAGATCAGTACAAGAAGGCGTCTGCTAAGCTAACGCCACCGCATCAGCAAGTGGTTAATAGTAAGCGTGAGGTTGAGAATCTGAAGTGTCCGCTTTGTAGGGGGCAGGTGAAAGGGTGGACTGTTGTGAAGCCTGCGAGAGACGATCTGAATCTGAAGAAGAGGAGCTGTATGCAGGAGGGTTGCTCCTTTTCTGGAGCCTTTAAGGAGCTGAGGAAACACATGAAGAAAGACCACCCTTGCGCGCAGCCGCGTGAGGTGGATCCTGATGTGGAGCAGGAGTGGAGAAGGTTCGAGGTTGAGCAGGACCGTAACGATGTGATCAGCACGATCAGGTCGACGATGCCTGGCGCAACGGTGTTTGGGGATTACGTGATTGAGAGAGGTGCGTACGGTTCAGATTCAGATGAGGAGGAGGAGGAGGTGGAGAGGGAGGAAGTAGGCAGGATCGGTGCTGGGATAGGTAGGAACCTAGTGAACGTTTTCCTTCTCTTGCAGGCTTTTGGGGGATCAGATCTCGCTTCTGACACATCCCATGGTCTATCATCTGAATCAAATGACTTAACGATCAATCAGAGCGATGTGGATTCCTCTGAAGATGAGGAGGATGGAGCTAGATCATTCGCAAACCAGATGAGGAGCCGGAGAAGGGTTCTCCTAGGGAGATCAGCTAGTAGGAGAGGTAGAGATAGAGAAGCTAACCAGAACTCAGACCATTCTAGATGATACAAATACTCTTTAAAAGGAAAAATCTCTGTTGGGTTTGTGTAGAAGGTACAAAATCTTGATATCCATTTGCTTTCTTTGTTTTAATTTTCGATAAAAAAAATAAAGGGAATGTATTCTGATGTACAATTCTGGATAGCAATTTATGTTGTTTATAGTTTACTTCTGTGTCCTTCTGAATTTAGTAGGAAGGCCTTGAAGACCATTGTCTTCATGGATGATGTTTTACTCAAACCCCTTTCTTTACTGTTTGTTGTCTGTAAATTTGATGTTCTCTTGTGTTATGAAAACCTTTTGGCTTTGTCTATTAATAATAAAGATCTTTTATACTACATGCGTTTTTGCTTAAGTTATGTTTCTGCACTTCTGTTTATTTATATTTGAGTAAATGACTATCATTGCATAGGTAACAATGTTTTATTTCGAAAATGTATCAAATCAAATGTCTTTTAATATGTGTGCATAATTCTTTTTACTATGTGTGCATAATTCTAAAACAATGAAATTGAAGAAATTTTTGTTTTCATAAATTCAGATGTAACTTCCAAACATATGGTTTTGGATACCTAGCTATATTCATGTTTAATGAGCTTGATTGATTGGGATGTAAGATCTCGCTTTAACTTTAATTTTTATCTACATTTTTTGAAATCAACATCATGTTTTATATTGTTTTTTAAAGATACATTCAAAATTTTAAAATTGACTGTAAAAGCTTGTATCAAAATTTTTTAAGGCTACCTCCCTTACAGTTAAATTAAAAAAATTTACAGACTAAAATTCTACGGTAGATTTTCTATAATTACAGTCCAATCAATCACCTCTAATGTTCTCGGATTTAGATGCATTTTATAACTTTGATTAAAACTTATTTTGGGCCCAAATTCATTTAAATTTAGATATTTCTAGGTTTTTATATCAAAATAAATATAAGTATTTGAGTTATTTAGTTAGGTTTCAAATTTCATTTCAGAATACTGATTTAGATATTTGAATTTTGATATTTTAGGTTTTTCAGATTTTGTTGTTCAAAAAAAAAAGGTTTTTCAGATTTTTAAGATTTTTGAACTTTCAGATTAATATTTATTTCAGATAATAATCACAACCTAAAATACCATCCTACAAAATCAAATCAAATATTTTTTTTTTATAAATTAGGTATAAATATAGGGTTTTCAGATTTGATCTCAGATTGAGTTACAAATGTTCATGCCATAGACTGGATATCCAAAAGAAGACTATCCATGTATATTTGAGATCCAAAAGCCAATGTCCACCCCTCGAACGACAACACAAAAGGCCCATATTTCTGAAAATGGGCCCGATCGATTCAACTTCGGCCAGATCCAAGTCGGGTTAAATTAGGGATCCGAATTACAAAACCGAATTAAAGCAGAGAAGGGGAAGTAGGGTTTTTGTTTTGTGAAGAAAAGTGAAAGAAGAAACTTAAAGGAGCCAAAGCCGTTACCTTTGCTTTCTCTCGCTTCTTCATCCACCAGAAACACTAGAAGACATGCCTAAATCAAAGAGAGACAGACCAGGTCAGAACTCTTTCATCTCTCTATTGTCTGAAACTGTAACATCTTCGTTAAGTGAGCTAGAAAGCTCTATACTTTATAGCCGCCGTCAAGGGTTTAGGGTTTATAAAGATATTTTAGAGGAACCCTTTTGCATAAAAGCTTAAACCTTTTGCTTATATGTTCGAATCAATTGATGAATGCTTTGTTGTGTATTGCTTGCAGTCACTTTGTCAAAGACAAAGAAGAAAGGAAGAGAGCACAAGGAGATTATTGTCAATGGAATCAGAGAGGCTGTTGAGAAGTATTCATCTGTCTATGTTTTCTCTTTTGAGAACATGAGAAACATCAAGTTCAAGGAGTTCCGACAGCAGTTTAGGCACAACGGAAGGTTCAGTTTTCTTTTCGTCAAAGACATAAGAAGAGATGGTTTTGTCTTTTACTCTTTGATTTATAATTTTGGTTTTTTTTTTTAATTGGGTTTAGGTTCTTCCTCGGTTCGAACAAAGTGATGCAGGTTGCTCTAGGTCGTTCTGCTTCTGATGAAATGCGTCCTGGTATCTTCAAAGTCTCCAAGGTTGTGTACTCTTCTTCTCTTACTTGACCTTTTTACTGTCAGCTACTTATGTTTGTGGAATGTTGTTTCAGATGCTTCGTGGTGATGCTGGACTTCTTGTTACTGATATGCCAAAGGAAGAGGTCGAAAGGTATCTACCTTTCTCTTGAATCCCTTCCATGTCTCGTTGTTGCAACTGTTGACAAAGCTTTCTTCATTGGCAGCTTATTTAACGCTTATGAGGATTCTGACTTTTCAAGAACCGGAAGCACTGCAGTAGAAACGGTTTGTTGTTGATTAGAACTTGTTGTGCCATCTCTGCATCTCTTGCTAGTTATTGAACAACTCTGTTGGATTGATCAGGTTGAGCTGAAGGAAGGACCTCTAGAACAGTTCACACATGAGATGGAACCGTTTCTGAGGAAGCAGGGTATGCCTGTTCGACTTAACAAAGGTTTGTTGTCTCACCATTTTCAGTTTCCATCTCTCACTCAATACACTACTAGTTTGAATGTAATCTTGATGATTCGCTATGTAGGTACGGTGGAGTTGCTCTCCGACTTTGTAGTTTGTGAAGAAGGAAAGCCTCTTTCGCCAGAATCTTCTCGCATTTTGGTAAATAAGAATCTCTATTACCAAAAGCCTTTCATACGTGTGTTTGTGTTATGAAAAAATCTGCTTATGCTTTGGTTATTGTAATTACTTGTTGCAGCGTCTGTTGGGAATCAAGTTGGCTACTTTCAAACTCAACTTAGTCTGCAGATGGAGCCCTAGTGACTTTGAGCTTTACCGAGAAGGCTTGGATCTCTCGGACGTTGAAACCTCTTGAAAAAAGCCAAGATTTTTGATGATCAACTCTTTTAAGTTTCTTAATATCGTATTATTCACCAGGGTTATGCTTGTTCTGTTTGGTTCTTGGTTTGCACTTGGATGTTTTATGTCAAAGTTTGGTTGCTTTAATGTTTGTAGAATACCAAATTATCATCGTGACTTCCCTATTCTAGTATTCTCGACTGTAATACAATATCAAGCTTAATATTTTAAATCTTATTTTGCTGTTATTCAGTTACATTATTGAATCTGACAAAAATGCAAGGTTTACAAAATTTCCAAAGTTTGGCATGTCTATTTATGTATCTTGGTGGATTGATATATCAAATAATTGGGCCTTGTATTACGGCTTACGGACTTGCCTGCCCAACAACAAATGTAGAATTTATTCTCTTTATTTATACAAAGTTCCATACCATATATTTATCCTTAAAAATTTGCTTTTTATATTTTGTAGACAATAATACATACAAAAACTGTAAATTTGTGGAGATGATGAAGTGACATGAGATGTCAGATGAGGGTGTGTTGGGCATTAAAGGAGAAGCAGGAAAAGTGAAAAAGTGAGAGCAGAAATGAAATCATGAAAGTGAGGGAAAAATCAGGTGAGAAAGACTGAAGCCTGACTGACTCATAACCACCATTTTCAATCTTTTTGGGCACTGAAATCCATGTCGTTTCTTTTCTTCTAAAAGGCAAACGACAACCACTTCTGCTCTGAAACACTGCATTTACTCTCCTCTCCATCTCTCTCTCTACATCATTGCACATCTTTCCTTTTCTCTCGTTGACACTGATTTTGGCTTTTTCATGATGGATGAGCATCTTTTAATGTTGTTCTTCCCATTTATAGCACATGGTTTCTTTTTGTTTTAGTTAGTTTAGCCAAATGAGACAGCGTTTGTTACAATAAATTTTTAGAAAGTTGAGTTAAAAAACCATTTAAAAGTTAAGGATTTTGAACATATCAAAATATGATGGTGATAATAGAATGCCTTTTTCAGTTCGCTTAGATAACTTAGATATGTACATAGTTTTGTTTGTTAAAGTTAATATAGGGTATCTCAAATTTATTGAAAATGTCTACACTAGTCTTCAAGGAGAGATAGTTGTAGTCCGCGAAGAATCCTTCTCTCTGAAAATTTAAATAAGGGTCCAAAACATGGTTCTATATCCGTGACCTTAATATTTAGTATTGTAACTGAGATGTTTGAAACAACTTTTGACTTTCTATGAAAGCAAACAATTTTTTTTTACCCCATGGTCAATTGACGTAAAATCATATAAATTCTTTTTCCGTAAAACCAAATACATTTTACCCCAATGGTTTATCCTCTTTATAAACTAAAGGATCATTAGTAACTAAGTTTTTTTCTCGACGGACAGGTTTGCTCCACGTTTCTTAATACATGTATTTTTGAATTTTCTAAATAGATTTGCCTCTTATAGCTAGTGTAAAAGACAATATATTTTTGTTGATGAA